>NC_090885.1:4536252-4538752 GCF_036669925.1 Montipora capricornis
ATGATCATGGACTGTAGTGACAGTCATGCCCTTCCGGCTTGTTATGCACACTGCGTATACTTTGCCTGGTAATGGCGTGTTTACCTGTTTTTCCGTATCTAACAAGTATGGCAAGAAGAGATTAGTTCAGTGTTTCATCGGCTACACCTGTACGACTAAACTGCGTAGTTTTGCAGATGTTGATGGAGTGTTTCCAGTGTTTAGCGTATTAAACGTGCACAGAGTGAATAGATTAACTGCTTTTAGATCTGCTGTTACCCCCACTATTCACCCAACTACAACTTCCTCCCCAATGTTGGCATTTTTACCGGGTTTAGCATGTGAAGCCTTTTAAGAATGAATCTAACTATTTTTGTTTTTTCGTTACTATTCATTATTATTACTTGTTTATTTTTTATAATAATTAATAATAATAAAAATAATAATAATAATAATAATAATAAGAATTATTATTATTATTATTATTATTATTATTATTATTATTATTAGTAGTAGTAGTAGTAGTAGTAGTAGTAGTAGTAGTAGTAGTAGTAGTAGTAGTCATACACGCCACATAAGTTAAACACGGCAAACACTTTGACAACAGAGGAAAAGTTGTCGTTTGTAGGTGCGAGGTGTTAGTAGTGTGAAATAACTAATTCATTTTAAATATGTCAAATACGCTATACCAGGTAAATATTCCAGGTAGTTATTAAAAGTCATATCTATTGCTTGTTATCAAGAGATCTGAGATTACGAGATTATGAGTGAGTACAAGGTTAGTTATAAGGCGCATTGCATCCACTTTGTTTCGTTAAGTGGTAACGGCGTGTTTCCCTGTTTTACCGTATCTAACATGTATGGCAAGATATTAATTCAATGTTCCAACTGTCACAAGTGTGCGACTAAACTGGTTAACTTTGCAGATATGTTGATGGAGTGTTTTCAGTGTTTAGCGTATTTAGCGTGTATGGCATGATTAAATTGCGGCCATCTACGGCAAACTGTTAATCTGATGGGAAATTTGACAATCGTTTTTTTTTTCCTTTGCAATTTCATAGTCATTTTCTTAAGTCGTTGTCTCCTGGTGCGTTTCCCAGGACTGATTGGTTTACATTTGGCTAATTTTGACAAGCGTCTTCTCGGACTTTCGACACCTCTCTCTTACAGGCATAAGAGGCGTTATATCCTTAGTGTGTTTCTTAGCTCTGATTGGTTCATCACTATTTTCTTGCTCGAACATTTCTTAAGTCGTTGTCTCCTGGTGCGTTTCCCAGGACTGATTGGTTTACATTTGGCTAATTTTGACAAGCGTCTTCTTTGACTTTCGACACCTCTGTATTACAGGCATAAGAGGCGTTAAATCCTTGGTGTGTTCCTTAGCTCTGACTGGTTCATTATTTTGTAATTGGTTCCTATATAAAGGCAGAAATCTTTAAAAAAAAAACCAATCCATTTCAATTCCACGATCTGGCAAGATGAGCAGACCTTGCTCCCAGCTAAACAGTAAAGCTATTAGAGATAAGGCAGAATGCGAAGTCGTAGCAAGAATAGAAAAGTTGTGTTCAGTTGTTGCCTTTAAGTGCGTTTGGCGAGTTGACAACGAGGAAATCGACAATGCATGGAACTGGATATGTGATAAACGGGATGAATGTGATTCCAAGATATCTAAATTGCGAGAAGTGTGCTTTTTCTTCTCGGCTATCAGCACTTCGAAAAGGGACAGAAAGAAGGGCGGAAAAGCTCCCCGTAAATCACAAGACATCCACGAAAGCGAAGATTCAAACGAAGAAACCACACTCAACGCTTCTCAACTTTCATCGCCGGGAAAGCAAACATATCCAGCGATATCGTACTGGGTGGCATGTCAAACGAGTAATGGTGCACCGATAAATTCGCTGAAAGTCCAAAGAGCAGTCAGTAGTTGTGGTCTCGAATATTATTCATCCAGAGCATCGCGCAAACAAAATAGTCAAAACTTAAATGTTCTATGTCAAGTGTTAAAGGATCACAAGAACCCTTGTGTAATGCAATTGGTGGAGTCATCGTATCAACACTGCCTGAGGTGAGAAAAGAATTTTCTACGGTCATTTACCATGCAAACAACTACTAATTTCGAGCCAACTACAGAAATTCCAGGGTGCAGTACCAGTCAGGGAGGCAATCATTGCTGTTTGTTTAGTTTTGCAATATAAAATGCCAATCAATGCGCCAGCTTTGATTTCAAAAGACTGCGTTTTATTGTCTTTAAAAAATGTTTGTTTTATTTCTAGTGCTCTTCAAGACGAACTTGATATGAACAGTCAATCGCAAGAAGAGTCAGCGCCGTCGGAAAACGTCGTCCGTCTTCGAGTGGTCCTGGAAAACTTCAAACCGATGATGATCTCAACCGTCAAGGAATTACGTCGTGCTGGGCTATTGCTGGATACCTTCGGTTTGGATATAAATTTGCCCAATGAATCGCAGCCAGCCTTGCCAGAACAGGCGCCCCACAAGCCACTATCATGCCAGATTACAGTCC
>NC_090885.1:4546252-4551252 GCF_036669925.1 Montipora capricornis
CAGATCACCCATTAAGGTCCAATTTGTTCCGCTTGGGATTAGGAATTCGGAACAATTGGTTCTCTTTTTAACAATAAAGGACCATTTTGTTCCGTATCTTTATAAAAGCACGTTCCCATTTTATCAAAAGGAGCACATGTTTAGGAACAATAGTTCCCAAATCACCCATTAAGGACCAATTTGTTCCGCTCGGGATTCGGAACTCGGAACAATTGGTTCCCCTTTTAGCAATGAAGGACCATTTTGTTCCCAAGTAGTATGAAAGCACGTTCCGAATTCATCAAAAGGAACACAAAAAAGAGGAACAATCTGTTCTCGCTTTTCAAGAGGGGACCGTTCCAGAACCAAGAAAAGGAATACCTTTGAAAAACAAAATGCGCTCAAAAACATCGCTAGTTAAAAAGAAAGAAGCCAAAAAGCGACTAAAAGATCACTTTGTGGAACACAATCGAATGCCGAAATTTTGCTGACGAAATACAACACTCAACTCAAAAAAGGAAACAAAATTGAAATTTGGGAAATGTGATAGATCGTTTCCCTGATTTCTTGGTTCCCAATTTTTGAATTACCGAAACATGCCTAATCACAATGTAACTTTCTTTACAACTATGTTTCTGTGGTTGTTTTTGGCTACAGAAACTCCACCACTGGCATCTCTCTGTTTTTAAACAGCTAAACTGCTAAACGGGTTGGTTTTTAATCAAAAGTGTTCCTTGTAAAAGGAACAGCTGTGAAAAGGCACATCTGTTCCTATAACTGAAGCACCGAATAATTAGCACGGACTTTAATCTACACGCAGCAATAATTAGTTTTGCGAAGGACTATCTGTTAGAGTCATTAAATTCATACAAATAATCGTTCCATCGTGCTCATCCTATGCAGTTTGCGCCCTAATGGTTGAATTTAAGAGGCAGCTTTAGTCGCTCCAAATACGCTGAGCACCTCTAACACGCTATACACTTGACTCTTAAATCACAAGCCTGAGTAACTGATAAGAAAGTCTTGTTTCAGGTCAAGACTGAATAACCATCAACTTAAATTTTTCAACCCCTTTCCTATTACACTCCCCAGTTTTGCATGTATTTTTTAAGGATATTAGAATGAATGAATGAACGAGCGAACAAACGAGGGAATGAATACATGAATCAATCAATTGATCAATCAATCAATCAATGAAGAAATTAATGAATCAATGAATGAACGGTCAAACAAACGAACAAAGGAAGGAGAATAAAATTAGAAGTAAAAGGAGCAGTAGTCATACGCAGAAAATACGTTAAACACGGAAAACACGTTGATAACATAGACCAAGTTATTCCTGTTACAAGCCTGAGTTATTGATAACAAAATCATGGACTGTAGCATACACAGTCTTGTTTCAGGCCAAGAATGATTACCAACATAAGTTTTGCAACCTCTTTGCTATTACGCTGACTAATTTTGGATGTGTTTGTTAGGAGATTAGAACAAATAAATGAATGAATGAATGAGAATACATGAATGAACGAACGAACGAACGAACGAACGAATGAACGAATAAACGAAAGAACGAATGAGTGAGTGAGTGAACGAATAAGTGAATGAACCAACCAACGAACGAGCGAATGAACAAAGAATAATATTATTAGGAGCAAAAAGTAGTAGTCATTCACGGAAAATACGTCAAACACGCCAAACACGTTGATAACAGAGATAAAGATACTCTTGTTACAAGCCCGCTGAGTTACTGATAACATGATCATGGACTGTAGTGACAGTCATGCCCTTCCGGCTTGTTATGCACACTGCGTATACTTTGCCTGGTAATGGCGTGTTTACCTGTTTTTCCGTATCTAACAAGTATGGCAAGAAGAGATTAGTTCAGTGTTTCATCGGCTACACCTGTACGACTAAACTGCGTAGTTTTGCAGATGTTGATGGAGTGTTTCCAGTGTTTAGCGTATTAAACGTGCACAGAGTGAATAGATTAACTGCTTTTAGATCTGCTGTTACCCCCACTATTCACCCAACTACAACTTCCTCCCCAATGTTGGCATTTTTACCGGGTTTAGCATGTAAAGCCTTTTAAGAATGAATCTAATTATTTTTGTTTTTTCGTTACTATTCATTATTATTACTTGTTTATTTTTTATAATAATTAATAATAACAATAATAATAATAATAATAATTAGTAGTAGTAGTAGTAGTAGTAGTAGTAGTAGTAGTAGTAGTAGTAGTAGTAGTAGTAGTCATACACGCCACATAAGTTAAACACGGCAAACACTTTGACAACAGAGGAAAAGTTGTCGTTTGTAGGTGCGAGGTGTTAGTAGTGTGAAATAACTAATTCATTTTAAATATGTCAAATACGCTATACCAGGTAAATATTCCAGGTAGTTATTAAAAGTCATATCTATTGCTTGTTATCAAGAGATCTGAGATTACGAGATTATGAGTGAGTACATAGTTAGTTATAAGGCGCATTGCATCCACTTTGTTTCGTTAAGTGGTAACGGCGTGTTTCCCTGTTTTACCGTATCTAACATGTATGGCAAGATATTAATTCAATGTTCCAACTGTCACAAGTGTGCGACTAAACTGGTTAACTTTGCAGATATGTTGATGGAGTGTTTTCAGTGTTTAGCGTATTTAGCGTGTATGGCATGATTAAATTGCGGCCATCTACGGCAAACTGTTAATCTGATGGGAAATTTGACAATCGTTTTTTTTTTCCTTTGCAATTTCATAGTCATTTTCTTAAGTCGTTGTCTCCTGGTGCGTTTCCCAGGACTGATTGGTTTACATTTGGCTAATTTTGACAAGCGTCTTCTCGGACTTTCGACACCTCTCTCTTACAGGCATAAGAGGCGTTATATCCTTGGTGTGTTTCTTAGCTCTGATTGGTTCATCACTATTTTCTTGCTCGAACATTTCTTAAGTAGTTGTCTCCTGGTGCGTTTCCCAGGACTGATTGGTTTACATTTGGCTAATTTTGACAAGCGTCTTCTTTGACTTTCGACACCTCTGTATTACAGGCATAAGAGGCGTTAAATCCTTGGTGTGTTCCTTAGCTCTGACTGGTTCATTATTTTGTAATTGGTTCCTATATAAAGGCAGAAATCTTTAAAAAAAAAACCAATCCATTTCAATTCCACGATCTGGCAAGATGAGCAGACCTTGCTCCCAGCTAAACAGTAAAGCTATTAGAGATAAGGCAGAATGCGAAGTCGTAGCAAGAATAGAAAAGTTGTGTTCAGTTGTTGCCTTTAAGTGCGTTTGGCGAGTTGACAACGAGGAAATCGACAATGCATGGAACTGGATATGTGATAAACGGGATGAATGTGATTCCAAGATATCTAAATTGCGAGAAGTGTGCTTTTTCTTCTCGGCTATCAGCACTTCGAAAAGGGACAGAAAGAAGGGCGGAAAAGCTCCCCGTAAATCACAAGACATCCACGAAAGCGAAGATTCAAACGAAGAAACCACACTCAACGCTTCTCAACTTTCATCGCCGGGAAAGCAAACATATCCAGCGATATCGTACTGGGTGGCATGTCAAACGAGTAATGGTGCACCGATAAATTCGCTGAAAGTCCAAAGAGCAGTCAGTAGTTGTGGTCTCGAATATTATTCATCCAGAGCATCGCGCAAACAAAATAGTCAAAACTTAAATGTTCTATGTCAAGTGTTAAAGGATCACAAGAACCCTTGTGTAATGCAATTGGTGGAGTCATCGTATCAACACTGCCTGAGGTGAGAAAAGAATTTTCTACGGTCATTTACCATGCAAACAACTACTAATTTCGAGCCAACTACAGAAATTCCAGGGTGCAGTACCAGTCAGGGAGGCAATCATTGCTGTTTGTTTAGTTTTGCAATATAAAATGCCAATCAATGCGCCAGCTTTGATTTCAAAAGACTGCGTTTTATTGTCTTTAAAAAATGTTTGTTTTTATTTCTAGTGCTCTTCAAGACGAACTTGATATGAACAGTCAATCGCAAGAAGAGTCAGCGCCGTCGGAAAACGTCGTCCGTCTTCGAGTGGTCCTGGAAAACTTCAAACCGATGATGATCTCAACCGTCAAGGAATTACGTCGTGCTGGGCTATTGCTGGATACCTTCGGTTTGGATATAAATTTGCCCAATGAATCGCAGCCAGCCTTGCCAGAACAGGCGCCCCACAAGCCACTATCATGCCAGATTACAGTCCTTTGCAACGATATTCAACTTGTCCTGAGAAAACTGAATTACGCAGTCTATCGTGGTGAGGTCTACAAGATGACAACCAAATCGCAGTTTACCTATCAGTACCTCTGCAACATGAAAACCTTCCTTAACAATTTAATGGGGAACGAAGCTTTTAAAGATCGCCTTGTTCAGCATATACAGCGAGTACTACCCATTCTCAGCGAGCCCGAGAGTTCAGTCATCCCACAGCTGAAAGTCAACAGAGACTTAATTGAGGTTCAGGGAGGATGGTTTTGGAGCTTTTCTGCTGGATCATTTGTCCAGGGCATTCTTTCCGAATCTCAGGTGAGGCGATAACATTGTAACCATTTCATAATGCTAACAATCTTTGACTTGTTTTACTGTTTTTCTTTTTAAATTAGTTTTATGCTTTTTCTGTTTTTGAGTGTTAAAATGACCTCAAGATCTCCGAACAAGCCAAGAACAATGAAATATACCGTGAATACTTGGGAAAAGAAATTGGAAAATGCCACTACCTCTTCTCGTGATTCACAATTAAATGTTAAATCCTTTTTTATTGAATTTTTCACACAGAAAGGCGTCGTAACTCCCAGAGCATTTGTGGACTTTGACAGACTAAAAGACCCCGAACCCAAATATTTTGAGGAAATTCTGAGGAACAGTCTTTCAGAGGACAAAGTACAACAGTTCTGTGCAGATTTCTTGGCATTATTTCGCCCAAAGAAGCACAAACAGCCTGTACCATGTGCGATTGGGTCGGCAGACAGTGGAAAGACCAGTCTTTTTGCACCAGTGTTCCAGATCATCCCGC
>NC_090885.1:4556252-4561252 GCF_036669925.1 Montipora capricornis
CCGTATTTTTATTAAAAAAAAAAAAGCGTTCCCATATTATCAAAAGGAACACATTTTTAGGAACAATAGTTCTCAAATCATCCATTTAAGGTCCAATTTGTTCCGCTCGGGATTCGGAACTCGGAACAGTTGGTTCTCATGCGATAAAAGTAAAGTAAAGTAAAGTAACGATATTTAACGTCGATAACTCGTAACAGTAATTTAGCTGACAAACCTGAGGTCGACGGTGCGCTCATTTTACTCCCCCCTCTCCATCACTGCTCCGCTTTACGGGTATTTAAAGCTACTTAGCTACACGGAAAGGAAAGAAGTCGAAACAAGGATGCGAGAACCGGGGAATCGAACTCACGACCTCTTTGCACCAAGGCCGCGTACTAACCGACTGTGCCATCTTGGCCCCTGATAGAAAGGAACTCATTTTTAGGAACAATATTTCTCGAATCATCCATTAAGGTCCAATCTGTTCCGCTCGGAATTCGGAACTCGAAACAATTGGTTCCCATGTTGTAGATAGGAACACATTTTTTTTTGGAACTATACACCTTTTACTGTTCATTTACGCATTTCGAATAAACGATTGTATGGAGGTGCAATTGATTGTGCGTCTCCATGCAAATTGATTATTTTATGTCTCTAATACGCCATTGATTGTCACACTATGCAATTGATTTTCTATTAGTGTTAATGATTAACCATTGCGCGAGATTGAAAGGATATTTGTTATCTTTGATTGTCCAAAGGTGCAATGGTTCATCCGTTGATGCTATTGAATGTTAATTCACATGCAAATAGCGTTATTGAAAGTTCGTTCGCGTTATTGAAGTTCATGGAAGTGCTAATGAACGTAGTTTCGACTGTTGACGTAAATGAATGTATCTTTTGCGTAAATGAACAGCAAAAGGTGTAGTTCCCAGATCACCCATTAAGGTCCAATTTGTTCCGCTTGGGATTAGGAATTCGGAACAATTGGTTCTCTTTTTAACAATAAAGGACCATTTTGTTCCGTATCTTTATAAAAGCACGTTCCCATTTTATCAAAAGGAGCACATGTTTAGGAACAATAGTTCCCAAATCACCCATTAAGGACCAATTTGTTCCGCTCGGGATTCGGAACTCGGAACAATTGGTTCCCCTTTTAGCAATGAAGGACCATTTTGTTCCCAAGTAGTATGAAAGCACGTTCCGAATTCATCAAAAGGAACACAAAAAAGAGGAACAATCTGTTCTCGCTTTTCAAGAGGGGACCGTTCCAGAACCAAGAAAAGGAATACCTTTGAAAAACAAAATGCGCTCAAAAACATCGCTAGTTAAAAAGAAAGAAGCCAAAAAGCGACTAAAAGATCACTTTGTGGAACACAATCGAATGCCGAAATTTTGCTGACGAAATACAACACTCAACTCAAAAAAGGAAACAAAATTGAAATTTGGGAAATGTGATAGATCGTTTCCCTGATTTCTTGGTTCCCAATTTTTGAATTACCGAAACATGCCTAATCACAATGTAACTTTCTTTACAACTATGTTTCTGTGGTTGTTTTTGGCTACAGAAACTCCACCACTGGCATCTCTCTGTTTTTAAACAGCTAAACTGCTAAACGGGTTGGTTTTTAATCAAAAGTGTTCCTTGTAAAAGGAACAGCTGTGAAAAGGCACATCTGTTCCTATAACTGAAGCACCGAATAATTAGCACGGACTTTAATCTACACGCAGCAATAATTAGTTTTGCGAAGGACTATCTGTTAGAGTCATTAAATTCATACAAATAATCGTTCCATCGTGCTCATCCTATGCAGTTTGCGCCCTAATGGTTGAATTTAAGAGGCAGCTTTAGTCGCTCCAAATACGCTGAGCACCTCTAACACGCTATACACTTGACTCTTAAATCACAAGCCTGAGTAACTGATAAGAAAGTCTTGTTTCAGGTCAAGACTGAATAACCATCAACTTAAATTTTTCAACCCCTTTCCTATTACACTCCCCAGTTTTGCATGTATTTTTTAAGGATATTAGAATGAATGAATGAACGAGCGAACAAACGAGGGAATGAATACATGAATCAATCAATTGATCAATCAATCAATCAATGAAGAAATTAATGAATCAATGAATGAACGGTCAAACAAACGAACAAAGGAAGGAGAATAAAATTAGAAGTAAAAGGAGCAGTAGTCATACGCAGAAAATACGTTAAACACGGAAAACACGTTGATAACATAGACCAAGTTATTCCTGTTACAAGCCTGAGTTATTGATAACAAAATCATGGACTGTAGCATACACAGTCTTGTTTCAGGCCAAGAATGATTACCAACATAAGTTTTGCAACCTCTTTGCTATTACGCTGACTAATTTTGGATGTGTTTGTTAGGAGATTAGAACAAATAAATGAATGAATGAATGAATACATGAATGAACGAACGAACGAACGAACGAACGAATGAACGAATAAACGAAAGAACGAATGAGTGAGTGAGTGAACGAATAAGTGAATGAACCAACCAACGAACGAGCGAATGAACAAAGAATAATATTATTAGGAGCAAAAAGTAGTAGTCATTCACGGAAAATACGTCAAACACGCCAAACACGTTGATAACAGAGATAAAGATACTCTTGTTACAAGCCCGCTGAGTTACTGATAACATGATCATGGACTGTAGTGACAGTCATGCCCTTCCGGCTTGTTATGCACACTGCGTATACTTTGCCTGGTAATGGCGTGTTTACCTGTTTTTCCGTATCTAACAAGTATGGCAAGAAGAGATTAGTTCAGTGTTTCATCGGCTACACCTGTACGACTAAACTGCGTAGTTTTGCAGATGTTGATGGAGTGTTTCCAGTGTTTAGCGTATTAAACCTGCATAGACTGAATAGATTAACTGCTTTTAGATCTGCTGTTACCCCCACTATTCACCCAACTACAACTTCCTCCCCAATGTTGGCATTTTTACCGGGTTTAGCATGTGAAGCCTTTTAAGAATGAATCTAACTATTTTTGTTTTTTCGTTACTATTCATTATTATTACTTGTTTATTTTTTATAATAATTAATAATAATAATAATAATAATAATAATAATAATAATAATTATTATTATTATTATTAGTAGTAGTAGTAGTAGTAGTAGTAGTAGTAGTAGTAGTAGTAGTAGTAGTAGTAGTAGTCATACACGCCACATAAGTTAAACACGGCAAACACTTTGACAACAGAGGAAAAGTTGTCGTTTGTAGGTGCGAGGTGTTAGTAGTGTGAAATAACTAATTCATTTTAAATATGTCAAATACGCTATACCAGGTAAATATTCCAGGTAGTTATTAAAAGTCATATCTATTGCTTGTTATCAAGAGATCTGAGATTACGAGATTATGAGTGAGTACATAGTTAGTTATAAGGCGCATTGCATCCACTTTGTTTCGTTAAGTGGTAACGGCGTGTTTCCCTGTTTTACCGTATCTAACATGTATGGCAAGATATTAATTCAATGTTCCAACTGTCACAAGTGTGCGACTAAACTGGTTAACTTTGCAGATATGTTGATGGAGTGTTTTCAGTGTTTAGCGTATTTAGCGTGTATGGCATGATTAAATTGCGGCCATCTACGGCAAACTGTTAATCTGATGGGAAATTTGACAATCGTTTTTTTTTTCCTTTGCAATTTCATAGTCATTTTCTTAAGTCGTTGTCTCCTGGTGCGTTTCCCAGGACTGATTGGTTTACATTTGGCTAATTTTGACAAGCGTCTTCTCGGACTTTCGACACCTCTCTCTTACAGGCATAAGAGGCGTTATATCCTTAGTGTGTTTCTTAGCTCTGATTGGTTCATCACTATTTTCTTGCTCGAACATTTCTTAAGTCGTTGTCTCCTGGTGCGTTTCCCAGGACTGATTGGTTTACATTTGGCTAATTTTGACAAGCGTCTTCTTTGACTTTCGACACCTCTGTATTACAGGCATAAGAGGCGTTAAATCCTTGGTGTGTTCCTTAGCTCTGACTGGTTCATTATTTTGTAATTGGTTCCTATATAAAGGCAGAAATCTTTAAAAAAAAACCAATCCATTTCAATTCCACGATCTGGCAAGATGAGCAGACCTTGCTCCCAGCTAAACAGTAAAGCTATTAGAGATAAGGCAGAATGCGAAGTCGTAGCAAGAATAGAAAAGTTGTGTTCAGTTGTTGCCTTTAAGTGCGTTTGGCGAGTTGACAACGAGGAAATCGACAATGCATGGAACTGGATATGTGATAAACGGGATGAATGTGATTCCAAGATATCTAAATTGCGAGAAGTGTGCTTTTTCTTCTCGGCTATCAGCACTTCGAAAAGGGACAGAAAGAAGGGCGGAAAAGCTCCCCGTAAATCACAAGACATCCACGAAAGCGAAGATTCAAACGAAGAAACCACACTCAACGCTTCTCAACTTTCATCGCCGGGAAAGCAAACATATCCAGCGATATCGTACTGGGTGGCATGTCAAACGAGTAATGGTGCACCGATAAATTCGCTGAAAGTCCAAAGAGCAGTCAGTAGTTGTGGTCTCGAATATTATTCATCCAGAGCATCGCGCAAACAAAATAGTCAAAACTTAAATGTTCTATGTCAAGTGTTAAAGGATCACAAGAACCCTTGTGTAATGCAATTGGTGGAGTCATCGTATCAACACTGCCTGAGGTGAGAAAAGAATTTTCTACGGTCATTTACCATGCAAACAACTACTAATTTCGAGCCAACTACAGAAATTCCAGGGTGCAGTACCAGTCAGGGAGGCAATCATTGCTGTTTGTTTAGTTTTGCAATATAAAATGCCAATCAATGCGCCAGCTTTGATTTCA
Organism: Montipora capricornis; assembly: GCF_036669925.1. Lineage (NCBI taxonomy): Eukaryota > Metazoa > Cnidaria > Anthozoa > Scleractinia > Acroporidae > Montipora > Montipora capricornis. The sequence continues at coordinate 4,561,079 of NC_090885.1, forward strand.
AAAGACTGCGTTTTATTGTCTTTAAAAAATGTTTGTTTTTATTTCTAGTGCTCTTCAAGACGAACTTGATATGAACAGTCAATCGCAAGAAGAGTCAGCGCCGTCGGAAAACGTCGTCCGTCTTCGAGTGGTCCTGGAAAACTTCAAACCGATGATGATCTCAACCGTCAAGGA
>NC_090885.1:4583752-4586252 GCF_036669925.1 Montipora capricornis
TTCGTCACTGCACAGGCTACCCGTACAAACTGGAAAAACCAGAATCCGGAACCCGGAAACCGGAATCCTGAATCCAATTGTAAGAGCCAAAAATTAAAAAAAAATGAACAAAAGAATGGAGGCTGGTCAAAATATTCTTTAAGTATATGTCATTGAAAAGAGCTACAATAAATAAATAAATAAATAAATAAATAAATAAATAAATAAATAAATAAATAAATAAATAGAAGTCGATATTCATTTCAACTGCTGGTTCTAGAAAGCCTTGGGATTATTTCATTGGCATCGAGTTACAGATGATTGAGTAGTTTATTTCAACTTCACTTTAAAAGCATGGAAATGAGTTTGCTTATAACAAGACAGCTGTTTAAAAAATGCGAAATACCTCATTTTAAGTCTGGGAGAAAGTTTTAACTGTCTTTTTTCGTTTGTATGCAAAGTTTTTAAACCAAGTGATGTGATCCTTCCTTCTTTCAAAACATGCGAACGGAAGCGGTTACCAGTCACACGCGCCCCTCAGCGACTTGTTTTCATTTTTCAACTGGATTTGGGTTAGTCTCCTTCGCACCCGTTATTACGGTCGTCACGCAACGCTCCTCCCCACTAACGGCTGCTCACCTGAGCTCTGCATTCCCTTCCCTTCGTTACTAAGAACCAATGAAATGAAAGTAAATGTTAGCAGCTGCGGCAATTATATTTCTCTTTATATTTGCCCCCAAAACACAACAAGACCGGAATGAGAGATACTCACGTGCAAAACTGAAGAATTGCTTTACCTGCTTAGTTGCAGTAACGTCTAAACAAGGTGTACGTGTTTTCAATGAATCTAGTGGTAAAGGAACAAGCTCTTTTGACCTTCACGGGCATTGGACATCGACGTAAATGTTTACTCGTACTCACACGTTTCAGGATGCATTGAATGCTACAAGTCCTTGGTGAAATAGCAAAAAACAGAAGAACATGTCCGAGAGATTAAAACTGAACTGAGGTCCTCTTTTTTAGCGAGTAAGCGTACGCACTGGTCTTTAATTAGAGAAAGCAAAAAGCGAAACAACAATATCAATGTGGCCGGACCCCGAAGACCAGAGGAAGAGCTTGAAAAATAACAGATTTACCGATGCCAGTAGGCAAATTAACAAATATCTAATTTTTGTCTTACTTTGATAACCCGAAAACCGTGAATACTAGAAATATTTATGAAATGTTTTATTAGTATCAAGTTAACAACCACGCGTGAAAAAAACTAAACCGCAACCGGTAACGGTAATTAGTTTGTGGTTTCATGTCGCTTTTTATTGATTGCAGCACGACTGGAAATATCAAAATCAAATCAAAGTAAGCACCACCTGGATTAATGCTTCCTTCTGACTCCATGTTTAGGTCGCTAAACTCAAATTTCTTACACACACTTCTGAAAACGCAGAAGAGAAGAGAAATCAAGTAACGCGAGGGACTAGAACTAGGTTTCGGGAAAATGGAAGCCTGCAGCATGTTCCTTATTGGCCAGTTTGAGGACAGGAATGCAGACCTCGAGTGAGCAGCCATTAGTGAGGAGGAGTGCTGCGAGACGACCTAGATTTGGGTGGACGTCAATCAAATGTTTCCAAAACGAACTGGACTGCCACCAACTGAACAGGACTACTGTCATGGAAACATTTGATTGACGGTACCCAACTTTAGTTTTCAAGAATAAAAAAGTCGTTGATGGGTGCGTGTGATTGAACCCGGCTGTAAAGCCAACTGGAGAAATTTTGCGGTCATCGAATAACAGATCGCTCTGGGTTGCAAGCCAGTATTTTTTGTCATGTGGTTGTGACGCTGGGCTATGGTGCGTTTCGCTTTCTATGACATTATATCTGTGCCAAAACTCAGCATCGAAATTTGACATCCACAAACCTGTCTTCATTTTCATATTCCATATCGAAGTTTCATATCCAACATTGAAATTTTGAATCTAGCGTCGATGTTTTGAATTTGACATCGAAGTGGAAGTTGACGAGATTGTTCGGCTTTTGGGGGAGGCTACAACTCTCTTTCTGAGCCTCCCTCTTCCTTTCCAAGGAGAGCGGCTTTTTGAATTAGTTCTATAGAAGTGTTAGTGCCAATGCGCTTTAATTTGCTTTCAAGCCTTTTTGGAACTGTTCCCAGTGTCCCAATTGCTACTGGAAGTACCTGGTCTCGGACATTCCACATTTTCTGAATCTCTCTTGTTAGGTCCTAGTATTTCTCTCTAGCTTTTCCACTTCCTTGGCATTTACAGCTGTGTCTTCTGGGACTGCTATGTATATTACTTGGCATGTCTGTTCTTGTTTGTTAATAACGACCAAGTCGAGTCTCCTTGCACTAATTTGGTGGTCAGTCTGGATGTTATAATCCCGTAGCAGTTTGTAGTCGTCGTTCTCAAGGACAGTTTCTGGTTGATACTCAAACCATTGAACATCAGCAGTGATTAGAGCTTCTGTTTCTCGTTTAAGGTCCCCTCTTTGCAACCATGCCTAGG
>NC_090885.1:4596252-4598752 GCF_036669925.1 Montipora capricornis
ATACATAGAGGGGTGGACGTACGGTGGTACGGTCGTAAACGGTGACCAAAAGCAAACTTTCAGATGGGTTACCATGTATTCTTAACTATGGTGCTCGGCGCGCGCGCGGGTGTACAGGCGCATAGACGGGCATGTTTGGTTATGCACTGGATACTACAGGGGTGTGCATTGGTATATTATGGGTATGCATGGGTCTATATGGGTATACAAGGGTATACAGGTTTGTATGAATATTTGTTTAAATAAACAAAAAATAAATATGCTACAATAAGGGATATATGAAATACGGACGGAATTTCAAGATGGCGGCCAATTCGTGAACAGCATCGAACAGTAACAATCGGAGAGCTGGAAAGTTTGAAATACGTAAAGGTAATGTGCATCTAAATACCTCACCACGTTGATCAAGTATTTAATTTGACCAATAAATGATTTTTAGGGGTACTCTATTTAGGTACTCCATAGGGTTCTCCATGGACTAGGGATTAGCATTTTGTGCACTCCCCCTTGACTTTTGCTTGGTGACCTATTGATTTTATTTGGAAACCTTACGTGATGTTCACCAATGCGTTATCCGTTGTCATCACGGGGAGCAGAGGAGTCCTATTTGACCGTTTCTCCAGTTAATTTCACCGTACAATTGCAGCGCGAATTGATCTTATTGATTTGAATCACCGTACGTGATCAAACTACACCCGAATGATCGTGTTACGGTTGAAATGCTATCCGCGAGAAGCTTTCCGTACGAGGCACGAAGTGCCGAGAGTAGAAAAAGAGACAAGGGATGAAACTGACCACCACGTGAGTAGTTCAACGAGGACCGGAGGATACCGGTGACGGAAATGCGTCACCAGTGATAAGAAGATACATAGGAAGTGAAATTAACTGTTACTAATTTAGCTGATCGTCAGGTTTGCACCAAGACACGGAAAGTTCGCGTCGAGAGAAACGTCATCAGCACCAGGATAATAGACCAACCTTTTAACCTTTCACGAAATGTGGAACGGATCATGAAACATGCTGTAATTGTTTAATTGCATTTTATAGACGCAAAAGAACCAGGTGAAAATAATCGGCAACTGGTGTTTTCGGCTCCTTTAAACATTTTACTAGTTTGTTAAAAGCCTATGAAGTACCAGAGGATAGCCATTTAGCTAGGAAAGAATGAATTTGTGTTTGATTCTCATCGCTGCAAAGGAATTCTTCACTGATCAACCAAAATACCAAAAACATGTGGTTATTTCTCAACTTTGTAAATACAGCTATCGCGTGGTTTTAACCCCGTCTTTTACATTTGAGGTAATTCCTTAGTATTGAATTGCGCATCCCTACTGCGCACGATTTTTGCGTCATTAGCGCGCGCACATGAGGACGTGCGCATACAAAACATAAGAGATTTCGCTCAAACTAAACCCGATAGCGAAATAAATGATCCTTTTCTCTCAAACGAGCACGGTGACCCCCGATTTTTTTCAGGTATTTGCTAAGAACAGTCTAGTAAAGAACATATTTGAAGAAGAAAAAAAGTTTTATAGTAGATCTTTTTTTTTTTTGGAAAACAGTTCCGTACTGGGTGTATTTTACCCAAGGCGAGGACTTTAAGCTAACCACGGAACTGTCCCAAAAAGTGCACTATTCCCACAACCAGGGAATCAAAGACGGCGTAAATGAAGCAATACTGCTTATATAAATAAAAAAAGCTTTATTTTCAAAATAAAATTTTGTGTCTTTGAGGTAACCAAGACTTAATTCTGTATGAAGGTGATTCGAATTTTTAAGGCGAAAACAGTAAAAATACCTCATTTTAAGAGCCTGCTGACGCGTAAACAAGCACGGTGATCCCATTTTTTTATTGCATTTTTTTAATGTTCATATCATGAATATTAATTATGCCAAGTTTCCAAAAAAGTTTGATAGTAGAACAATTTCAAGGGAATTACCTTAAGCGCCTTCAGCTATTACATATGTTACAACTACACCTTATAGGTATTGAATATAACCAGAAACCAACAAGGGTTGAAACGTGTAACGGCCCCTTGTGTGCTGGGATACAAGCTTCCCCTAACCCTAAAGCCAGCTTGGCTTGGAACAAGGATCAGCAACATACGGCAATGCAACCAAGACAGGACGAACTTCAAACAAGATCCGCTCCAACACTTAAATAAAGCTTGGGTGCTTTAAACAAACTTTTGAAAACACAAGCTAGTGAAATTTCTCTCTAATTTTATGAGAACTCATTGTGATTACGTGTTTAATAATAATAATAATAATAATAATAATAATAATAATAATAATAATAATAATAACAACTTTATTTATATAGCGCTAAAATCCAATAATTGTCCGAAGCGCTTCCTAATTACAATATTAAAATAAATAAAATAAATGGAATAAAATATCTACAATGTACAATATAATTAAAATATAAGCCTAAGTTATCTACTATATAAAAATTTAAATGCCTTAAAACAAAAAGGGCTTATAAACTATATGCCAACTT
>NC_090885.1:4608752-4613752 GCF_036669925.1 Montipora capricornis
ACGGAGAACTTGTCACAGTCGGATATCGGTTGAGTATTCTTTTCTAATACAAAGAGAGATTTGGCAATGCTTCGATAATGATGGAATGGGGCCAAGAGTCCGTTAGAGCCAATAAAAACATCAATACGAGTCACAGGTAGGCTGTCGACTAGAGTAAAAAGCGCAAACAGATAACTGTGAAAGAGGTGGCGCAGTTTTGGAACAGAAGAAAAATGACTTCCCACAAATCCAATATATTTTTGTTATTCTTGCTGAATTTTGGCACATTTATTTTCACCCATGATAGCCGCAAACACGAATACTACTCCTTCAAAGACCTCCGAGAGGCTGTAAATGGCGATGTTCTTACCTTTGAAGATCAGCAAAGGCTTTTTAAGAGTCTGCATCTTTTAAACTGCACCGAGAACAAATCTAGCCCAGATTACCGGCAGGTAAGAAGAAATATACTAAGAATTTCTCTGTTACAGCTACGTTGTTGCATGAACCTGAACTTCAGACGGAACGTACAAGAATTGCGACAAGTGACTAGTTGAAGGGTTTTTAGAAAACGTAAAAATACACCCCCGAATTTCTAAAATTCCGGTCAGTATTTTTCCGTAGGCGTCTGTGCCTACAAAAATGAAGTCCTGTATCATTCATCTACTCTATGACACACACTGAATGGGTTTAACTCATTGCTTTATATTTTAATAGGAAAATTTGTATTTCTGCTAACTGTTAGTGTTAATGTGAAGTTATACATGGTGCACCTGGGGACCTTAAAATATTCACGTCTTATAGGACTTTAATTTTCCCTCTTTTTCACAGTGCTTTACCCACAACGATCTCCACAATTTCGACGGGTCATCGCCATCAAAGACGCTAAATGCAACCGAATTTACAAAAATATGTCCTGTCATTTTGTTTTGCTTGTTGCCCGCGCTTGACAAGAATGGTGGGGGACATCCATGCAGCCACGCGGACGACCTTTTCAATGTGTTTGTAAGCAATTATAGCGAAGGCGAACAAGGGATCACATCCGAAGCTTTGGACAATATTCTAGGGGCGATAAACAAGTCGATCGGCCTTTTTTTCACCAAGAAGAAGGTACGTGTACATGTATTTTGCAACAATCTCTTATTCTGATATAACCTGCCATCAGGCCCAATCGCTCTTTTGTTCGCCATATATCGCAGCTTTCCTACCCTGCAGAAATCGTTCAGCACGCTAAGTAAAACCAGTCTCATCTCAAATTAGTGTAAGTGCGAATTGTTACCTGTCTATTAGGTGCTGTGTTCACTGCTCGTGTAGTGGAATCATAAAAGGCTTTGTTATACGTCCTAACTCAAATACGTTTTCCGATTGGAGGAGAACGTGTCACCTGTCATGGGTCAAAACTCACTAACTCTCTACAGCGAACAAAACTCCCTAGGGAAACAACGACTTGAACTTTCGACTCCCACGTTATCAGGTCGTGCACCTTTGAAACAGCGGCAAATTGGTATGCCAGCCGAGTCAAGCAAATAATTTTTACGCAGTCATGGCAGCTAAACAGTTTCAAACAAGAACTGAAGAAGAAATTTTAAACGAAGTTTAACCTTTGTGATTTGAATTAACATTTAATGCTTTGTGACTTATGATATATGCAAATTACTGGGATTTGCAAAATATTGCCATAAAGTCGTAAGCGGACATCCGTGTATTGTTCTCTACTCTGGACTCTCAACGTTCCCGTCAACAGGTTCTCAAGAGAACACTCGGAAAAGCACCTGAATAACTGAAATCTATGCTTCAACTGAATTCTGATATCCACTCCAGAAATACACGTTTGAGTAAACTAAACCTACGCTGCCCCATATGCAAAAACTCCACTGAAGAGGGTGAACGTTAACAGTCAGATCAAACAAAGACTGGAATAACTTAGAGAAAGCGCTCAAAACTCTAAGGACACAAAAAGTTTGAAAACGAGACTAACAAACACTCTTTTAGTAATTACAATGATCAATGATTGCTTTACTATAAATTTTAATTTGTTTTTGTTTGTAAAACAGTAAATGGTATTATATATATATATGCAGACAGTACGGCTTTGGTCTTCTGGGCCTCACTAGTGCATTGCTGATGTCTAGGATGGAGATTAAGCTTAAAAAACCACCCCAAATGTTTCACACATTTGATACATCTAAGCCATGCCAAAGTGCTCAAACTAGCGAGATAGTGAGCATTCAAAATTGCTAGAGGCAATGACTCATCCTAGTAGAGTTCTCAATTTGGACATGAAAGCAAAAGCTTTGTAATGCCCAAGAGAAGAAACTACAGCAAAGAAGCAGCTAGAAAAAAATACAAGCTTACCGGCACGGTAAACAGCTGGATGAACCCAGATAGAATTAAACTTAACCTGAGAAATCAATTCGATATCGCATATCGAATTGAATCCTACGTTTAGCATCAGCAGTGATAAACTTAACAATGGCTCTAGAGTCCTCTCTACCCTTGTGAAAAGTAGCATTATTGCGAAATTTCCGAATCCCGCACAAAATCGACTTAAAATGAAATACAAAAGCAGACGCAACCACTTCCTTTCGGGCACCGGGAATTAGTAAAAGAAAACAATAGGGGCAATTAGGAACGAAGGGGGTTGACAACACGGCAGACAGCAAAGGGACAAAGCGACACCAGACCAATTTAACTCTACGACAACCCAAGAAGCAACGATCAATCGTCTCTAGAGGCGAGCATGAAGCACAGCGGGACGAACGACTATAACCCCAGATACAAGGAGAATGCAGCACCTTAACAGCGCGAAGGGTAATCAACCATGCGAGATCATTCTTTTAATTCTCAGTAAAAGAATCACGAACCATACTCCAATGCCGAGAAAGAGAAAAAAGAGAAGGAACGAAGCAGGAACAGAAGGCAGGGAGAATCGGGGTGGTGCACAAATCCGCTAAAAAACCCTTGTAAAAGACCCGGGATGTATAAGTAATCCCAGAAGGCAGATCAATAGCCCAAAAGAAAGAAAGGATATGCGCATAAAAGGCAGTGGGTTGGGCAGCGGGCAACCGGAAGAGAACATTTCGTGTGCCAGGGCAGTACACGTACACTCTGCTCAAGTAACCGTCTAGTATTAGAAAAACCAATACTCAACATGGTTTCTTATGGTCAACGAGCTTTCAGCTACGCCGGACCGGAACTCTGGAACATCTTACCAGAACATACAAAAAACTCTAAATCAGTAAATGGCTTTAAAAAAAAAATTAAAAACCTACTTTTTTCAATTAGCATTTAAATAAGTATTTATATGAACATCTATCAGTCCATATGATTAGAGCAGTATAGGTAGTATATTTTTACTGATATACATATTTTTATAGATTTCCGTATATGTATATATATATATATATATATATATATATATATACACATTTTTACCTTATTGTAAGCGCATTGAGATTTTAAATGCGCATATAAGAAAATTTTCTTTATTATTATTTATTATTATTATTATTATTATTATTATTATTATATAAAAAGTACACATATCCCACAATTCGTCGATTCGCTCTGACGAAGGGTTAACCCTCGAAACGTCAGCTTTTAGAATCTCTGTACGGTGGTCAATTTACATTATCAACTCCGTTGATAAAAGCAAATTTTTGTAAATTGTATTCAGTGGTTAGGTTGGCTTAGATGTTCCACGTGTGTAGGACATTTGGAGTGGTTTTTTAAGCTGAATCTTCATCGTAGACATCAGCACTGCACTAATGACGCCCAGAAGGCCGAAACAGTATACAAATTTTTGTATACTACTTCCCCACCGACGCAGCACCACAGTTACTTAAGAAACTACTCCCTTCATTTATTTCCTGGATACAATTTGTCCGTTTGCTGTTCGAGGTGTCCGCAGTCCGGTGATTTCTTCAGGGAATTTGCTCAGCTCATGGACTCTAGGACCCAGGCCCTTACGGCTAGCTGCCCACTCCGTCTCTGCGTTTCTTGTGAATTTTTTGTACTTCTGAATACGTAAACAGCTTGTGTTTTAATTGTAAGTAAAAGTTGTTTTTTTTTCTCAGATGAGCATCGCGTAAGCGTGAAACTCAGAGTGACACATGTCTTATAGATTAGTTCAGTCTTCAGATATACTATGCTCTGCGAAACGCATCGAGCACTCTACCGCAAGGATAGACTATACTCGATATAATCATCTAATAATCATCATATAATCATCTCGGATATATATATACCCTAGATGATTTTTCATTTCAATGCATCCATCAGGTGCAGGCCCCTAACAACTCCGAAGAAATCGATAGGCTTTTAATTACTTGTGATTTCTAAACCTTACCTTGAATTCGGTGGTTCTTGAGTCGATATATTGAAGCTGACATTTTTTGCAAGAAACTAAATAGATGACGTTTTTGGAACTACATGTAAAATTGGGTATAACAATGGAGGATTTACCTGTTTTAAAAGTGCAAAAATTTTTCGAGTCGACAAAATAATTTTTACAACGGTCGCATCTGCTCTTGTCACATTTATAGCAACCTCCCTCAAGTGAATTGGTGTTTTGTGTATTTAGAAGGTGCTGAAATTTCTCTAAGACTTTTAGATCTGGGATAAGCTGGAATGATGGAATTTTTGGGAAACAACTTTTTCAATTTTGTGTTTGATTCCAGGAGATGCAGATGTTTCCTGATGATGAAATTTATGTTTGGCAGATTGGGGTTGAAAGTTGTCACAAATGGGACCACATTAAATTTTTATTTTTTAACAAGTCACCAGAAGTTGTCCCTCTATTGGCCTTTTAAAACCATTTTTTACAAATCTACATGCCGTGGTTTGGACTTTGTATCTCTCCGGGATCCTTTTGTTGGCCAAGCATCTTTGTTGGCTCAGGAAGCCCTCTCAAACTGCTTATATATACATTTAAAGAAAACGACAAAACTTTTGAAATTATAAGACATGTTTCGACAGAGACTTCTGTCATCTTCAGTTGATTAATGTACAAAGCGTTAAGTTGA
>NC_090885.1:4616252-4618752 GCF_036669925.1 Montipora capricornis
GAGAGTTGGCGTTGGCCGTGTTCAGTCAAGTGTGACAGAAGCTGTGTGCATTCAAGTTGGCGGAGGCCGTGTAAGTTTATTGAGTATGTGTTGTTAAGAGTTTTACTTCGTGGAAACTACGTTCACTTTGGAATAAATCTTCTTGTTGTTGTTCCGACAACCCTGCGTTCAGTTTAGTCTGCAAGCTAACTTTCCTCAAAACACACGAACTCGTAACATTGGGGGCCTGTCCGGGAGAGGAATTCATTTGTTTGTCGACTACAGAAACCAGGAAAGGACAATTCAAGAAGGAGTTACAGAAAAAGTAAGAAGAACTGTGCAAGAGAGTATATTGTGTTTTTGCTGTGAAATCTGCTATGGAAATGGAAAAGCTTTTGCAGATGGGGAAAGAATTCGGATTGCAAGGAGAAAAGCTTCTCGAGTTTGTGAGGGAAGAGGAAGAAAAAGAAGAAAAACGCAGACAATTGGAGGAAGAAAAAGAAGAAAAACGAAGACAATTGGAGGAAGAAAAAGAAGAAAAACGAAGACAATTGGAGGAAGAAAGAGAAGAAAAAAGGAGGCGGTTTGAAGAAGAAAAGGAAGAGAAACGTCGATTACTTGAAGAAGATAAAAGAAGAGAAGATGAAGAGAGAGAAGCTAGGCGACAAGAACGCGAACTAAGAAAATTGGAGATGGAAGCCGAGCTGTTGAAACAGAAAGAGGCTATTGAAGCCGCAAAAAGAGAACATGAGCTGGAAATTGCACGTTTGGCTGTGGAGAGTGCTGACGGGCGTCCTGAAGTGAGAGAGGATCGGGCTAAGGCACCTAAACTACCCTCGTTTGTTGATAGTAAAGACGATTTGGACGCGTATTTGCAGAGGTTCGAGAGATTTGCCGAGACAGCTAAGTGGAAAAAAGATGGATGGGCATCGAAGCTCAGCGCTCTGTTGTCTGGACGGGCATTAGAAGTGTATTCACGTCTATCGGAGGACGCAGCTAAGGATTATGACAGGGTAAAGATTGCGTTAATGAAGAGATACGACCTTACCGAAGACGGCTGTCGTCGAAAATTTAGAGCATCCAAACCAGAAGTTGACGAAAGTCCGGAGCAGTTTATTGTGCGACTGGACAGATACCTGTTACGTTGGCTAGAGCTTTCGAATACTGCGCGAACCTTTGATGGTCTTAAGGACTTGATCGTGAAAGAACAATTTATTGACTCTTGCCCTAAGGATTTGGCAATTCACCTGCGAGAAAGGGTACCTGAAACTCTAGCAAAGATTGCGCACATCGCTGACCAGTACTTGGACGCTCATGGTAAACACCTGTTCAGCCCAACGACCAGACAGCCAACAGTGCAGCCTCAGAGGGACGAAGCCAAAAACATGCAGATTAATCCAGCAGCTTTGCATTGCTTTAAGTGCAACACCCGAGGTCATAAAGCTGTCAACTGCCCAACCCTAACAAGAAAGTGTTTTCTGTGTGGTAAGCTGGGACATGAAGCTAGAAACTGTCGATCAGGTGGACGCAGATCAGGAGGACAAAGTAAGGATGGTAACCCTGTGCAGCGTGGTCAAGTAAGTGCCAGTTGTCTAGTTCAACCACCTGAGGATAAACCTACTGATGAAGAAGTTAAGGCCTGTATTAAAGATGATAAGTTGCTGTTAGCCTGTGGTAAGAAGATTCCATTGTTAAGTAGTGCTTGTGTTGAACCGTTGACTGGAGTGAGAAGTAAAATGCCTGTCGTGAAAGGTAGAGTTGGAGAGAAACCTGTTGATGTCCTGAGAGATACTGGTTGTAGTGGAATTGTAGTAAAGAGGGATCTTGTGTCTGAGGATCAGTTTACTGGTGAATTTAATGTTATGCTGCTCATTGACAATACGGCAAGGAAAGTTCCCATCGCAAAGATTGATGTTGATACACCCTATCTCAAGGGCCAAGTGGAAGCGCAGTGTCTTCCCGATGCTGTTTATGATTTAATTATTGGTAATGTACAAGGCGCAAGAGCCGCTGACGACCCAGACCCAAGCTGGCAAGTTCCTGTACAAGAAGCTTGTGCTGTAACCACGAGAAGTCAAGTTAAGAAAGCTGGACAACATATTCCGTTGAAGGTACCGGATATCAAAGAAAGTCCCGTAGTTGATAGAGAAAAGCTCAAGCAAATGCAGCGTGATGACGAGAGCCTACAGAAATTTTGGGAGAAAGATGACGTAGTTGTGAGAGGCCAGGCTGAGATTTCATTTGAAGTGAAAGGTGGAGTTCTGTACCGCGTCTACAAGCATCCTTATGTGAACGGAGGTAAACCCCTGAAGCAGGTTATGGTTCCTGTGCAGCTGAGAAGTCGAATAATGGAACTAGCGCACGGATCGATCATGGGAGGTCACATGGGAATAAAGAAAACGACTGATAAGATTCAAAGCGCGTTCTATTGGCCAGGCATTCAAGGGGACGTGACTCGTTATTGCAAGTCCTGCGATGTATGTCAGAAGACAGTTAACAAGGGTTCCGTACCGAAAGTTCC
>NC_090885.1:4628752-4633752 GCF_036669925.1 Montipora capricornis
TGTTTTTCTGCTGAAAGCATCATTCGAGAAATAAAAGCTGAAGGAAAAGCACTTGATCAACATGACTTTGGAAAGGCTTGTGCGAGCATCATCCTTCATCTGGTTCAAGGTTACTGCATTGGGCAAGGACAGGGGTACAATGGAAGTAACATAAAATTGCCATCAAAAGCATTCTTCATTGTTGACATATTCAAGGGAAAAAGTCACTTGTCTGTAAAAGACTTAGAAGAGATCATGACAAGCCTTAGCATTGGTCAAGTGACGTCAACATACTGTACCGAACATAATAGTCACAATCACAGGCGTCGCAGGTCAGCTACAACTAAATTGTTTCCTCTACTGGAATCAGATTCTTTTCATGGTGTTCAACGCCGAGCAATTGGTCCTCAACAAAACAAACTTGATGGTCACCACACAAATGGCACTGTAAGTTTTTGAAGAGTATTCATCTTTTGTTATAATTTAAACGGAATCTCTACTCATTTCTGCTAAAATTTGGACTATTGAGTGAAATAAATTTTCATTATAACCAAAATAAACTTCTGTGAAATTATAGCTTAACATCACTTTAATCAAGAAAAACCTATTTTGAACTGACTAGATGCGATATAGGTTTTTCCTGATTAAAGTGACGCAAAAAAAACTTTAAAAGAGATTTGTTCAAGCATACAACAACAAAAGCAAACGATATAATCCGACGTTCAGAGTGATCACGACTCTATTGTCAGGAAAAATATGGAATAGGTCATGAAAATTACTGAATTTAAGGCGACGTTGGTGTGAAAATTTACATAACACAGAGCGTAAATCACACAAATACGTTCCCATGAATGGAGTCTGATTACACGTTAAGATTTGGCTTTAAGGTGTTTATAAAAAAGAATTTCGTGCGTTAAACTCTTTAGAGGATAATAAAGGCTGCTGCTGTACACAAACTTTGGACTGAACGAAATGGTAGTGCTAACGAGCTGCTTTGGAAACTTCAAACGTGTGCAAAAAAGGTAAAGTATTCTCACGTTTGAAGTACCCAAAACACCTCGTTAACTCTACCATAAAAAAATTTCGCGCAGTCCGAGGTTTGTGACCAGCAGCAGCAGCAGCAGCCTTTATCATCCGGGAGGCAGGTGACACGGTTCGTGTAGTCCTACCATTCAAAGACCCAACTTCAGCATATATTTTTTTATACCGTGATGAAACAACTGAAGCCCGGTTTACAATACAGAAATTTTTTGGCACGGGTCCCAAAAAAAAAAAAGGTTCGGATCGGATAAAATTTGCGGTGTAGACAACCTGTCAGTACCAAAATTCTTACTCGTGCTGGGACCTTCGGCGAGGTAGTCCGAGCACGGGTAAAAATGGTACGGGTGCTGAAAAAATAGGCACGGCTCGGATAGGACAAGAAGTGTAAACCCTTTAAGGGGCCAAATTTGAGCCTTAATTCATATAGGCTAGCGATTCTTTTGCGTATATTTCAAGATGGCTGCTCATTCTCCACCAAAATTACGCGGACGTTCTTGATTATAATTGAACTGCGCATGTCTACAAGAGAACTTACCCGGGCCCAAAAATTTTGGCACGGTATTTTTGATACGGTAAAAATGGTGTAGTGTAAACAAAGTTTGCCGAGCTCTTTTTAGGCGCCCGTGCCAATTTCACACGAGCCGTGCCGAAAATTGTCTGTAGTGTAAACCGGGCTTTAAAGAAGTGACTCTAAAAGTACACACCGCCATCCAGTCCGTGTTTGTGAGCCGAAAAATCGAACAAGATCACCCTAACCCTAACCCTGAATGTAATGTAAATTGTGAATCATTCAATTTTATTAGTGTAGGCAATCACATGATTACGGCAACCTCGTTCCCAGGTTCTCTCGAGCTAGTGCTTCCGTGACAATTGAAAACACTAGGGAGGGGTCCTCTCTAAACAAGGAATTTGTCGCGTTGAGCTTTGTCGAATTCAAAGCAAGGCTAATAGCTTCGCGCTGCGACTCCGCCATTACCCGCAATGTTTTACAGTAGCCTTCAGGCTGAAATTTCGCATAGTATTTATTCTAACGTTAATCTAAAAGTTAAACAAGTTATCTGCCTCGAGGCAATTTACCATGGCCGTGATGTTGTCGCCGTGTTACCCACTGGATATGGAAAGTCGGTTATATTTCATCTTCTTCCTTCGTTGTTCCTCGACAAAATCAACTATGAACGTGGAGCAGCAGCTCATCCCGTACTAATTGTTGTTTTTCCTCTAAATGCGCTGATCAAAGATCAGATCAGAAGGCTCCAGGAGGGAAATGTTAAAGCAGCGATATTGAACGTGAAGAAGAAAACAAACTCGGAGGATTTGGAATTAGATCTCAGACTGAACAGCACAATCTACAGCAACTTATGACAGACGATGTATATGTTTTCTTCGGCGTTTGCAAACTATTATCGCCGGACATAGCTGCAGAAGAACATATGTTCACATACCGCAGCACGTGAAACTTGGTCTGTTTTGGTGACAACACATTTCGTACTCCCGTAGTCTCAGTATAGACAAAATTCTTACTAAGCCGCCCCTCCCTTCATTGAATAAATTGTCATCTCCCAGATTCTGGGAGACACGTGACCAGACCCTACCAGGGTCTCTCCTCGCTCGCACCAGACGTTAAGATGAGAGGCCCTGGGAACGAGGTTGATGATTACGGGTGCAATTTGGAATAAATGAGCACGAGTAAAATTTTTAAAGACTAACAAACATGCACGAGCCCTCAGCGTGAGTGCACTATGGTCTTTGAAAATTTCAAAAGTGCTCATTTATTCCAAATTGCACGAGAAAAATCATGTGATTATTTATTAATAATAAACGTGAAAAATTTTTTACCCTCACATTACGCATTCAACCGGCTCGGATTCTTGCCAGTCTTGTTCGTCTTTCTTAGAAGTATAACATAAATATTCTCCAGAACATTTAGTTAAGGGCGACTGGTTCAAAGCTTTCATTATGCAGTTGTTTGTGCTTTCCTTTGTAGTCTTTGTTTTGCAGTTACCTTCAAACTTTCAATGAAAACATTGCTATTGTCGCGTTCTCGCCAAATCTATCCGCTATTTTGTCAATTCAGCTTGCGCCATCCAGGACTCGCATTTGATTGGCTATCTGTCAACTTCTTTGTTCATTGCTTTATTACCTTTTTGCATTGAATAACCTCTTTTCTGCACTGTGTTACCGAAAAACTGCACTTTTCTCAGCCAATCAGATTGCAGAGGTGCATATTATTAACTGTACAACAATATTTGTGCAAATGGAAAATACGTTGACCTTAAAGTTTTCATGATGCAAGGCTTAGAGCAACTCACGATCTTTACCAAGGATCGGAAGTCACAAAATAAAACAAAAACCAAAATTGGATAAGTTCATGAAAATGTTGGCTTGTAGTATTCGCACAAGAGTTTCTTCCTTTATTTTACGACAGCTCAGTTTGCATACCTGGCCATTCATTGACTCAGCGTGGAACTGAGATTCGTAGATTTGTAAATTGTACCTGTAATTCGCATGTGATAGGTTATATACTGTTTTGTCCGATTGGCGAAGTGCGGTATGTTCTAAGTAATGTATTGTCTACTACTGGAAGTTCAATAACATATTGTCATATGAAAAAGAAATCACCAACAGTGTTTTATTTTGACATGGATTATCTAGCGCATTAAACAGTAAGGATTATGCTTCCACCAGTACGCTAACCCTACACCCCTCGATCAACCCTAACCCTGGACGTCCCCTACTTCAACTATGCTGAGCAAGATTGCACATACAAAAACTGACACTTAAGCCGTTTCTTTCTTAGTGTTACTCACTGGAAGACGTGATTAACGTTTTTGATGTTGATCGCTCCACTGGTGCAGATATTTATGACTTTCAACAACTTTGCCCGGCATTTCTTCAACAAGCCACGAGTGGAGCATGCAACCACGTTAAGTCACACAAAACAGAAAATGACGTAGAGAAAGATATGCTCAAAAGTGAGTGACTTTTTATGTATATAATATGGTATGGTATGGTTTAATTAGGGACAATTCTGGACAAAAGTGGGGGTGCCTTTTCTTTTCCAAATTTTTTGTTTAACATTTTGTCGTTATTCTCCTGGAGTGTTATTTTCTAATAACATAATAATAACTGTCGCGGCTAATCGCCGTCGCAAAGTACAGCAACGACGCAGCTCAACAAGGTCGAACCGAAAGCATATGGTGGCGCCTCTGGCAGCTGCTATACGGTCCATGTGTGACCTTGGAGCACAGCTTACAGCCAGCTGGAATCAGCTGTATGTTGGTTTTTGCTGAGGGGGGAAAACCGCAGAACCCGGAGAAAAACCCTCGAACCAGAGAAGAGAACCAACACAAACTCTTATGGCGTTGGGTCCGGGAATCAAACCTGGGCCACATTGGTGGGAGGCGAGTGCTCTCACCACTGCGCCATCCCTGCTCCCAATTTTCGAATGACCAGTATCTGTCCTTCATTTATGGTGGAGATTAGTAAAAAATTGAGACCTACGGAAGCTATGAAAAATCTTAGGGGACATTTTAGTTTTTTTTCTAAATATGACTATCTTTTTTTTCATCGATTTTAATAGATAGTTCATGAGAAAAACAGCTTTCAACCAAAATTTCAATCGTGAAATAACTTTTTAAGCCTGTGAAATCCTTGCTAAAAGTGCACACATGCAGGCCGCAATCTTGTTTTATACTTAGCAGCCAGGAAACCCGTTCGTGACGTCATTGAGTCCAGCTGACAACACCTACGGCCTACGGTATCCCACGTCTTAAAACCAGTCGAATGTCCTTTTTTTTTGTTGGTCAAATGGGCATACCCCACGGTTATTTAATTGAGCTCCGATCCGGTGAATCCAATTTTATGTCCTTCAGTATTTCCAAACTCCCTTACGGTGATTGGAACACCCACACTTGCCCCGACTTTCCAGCATTCTGAGGGCGCGTTAACCCGTCGACCACAGTGACGAAGTGCTTACAATA
>NC_090885.1:4646252-4663752 GCF_036669925.1 Montipora capricornis
GCAAATGCCATCGTCGGCTCCAGTGGATGCCAACTGTTCTGTCACATCTAAATAACTCACCCAACCGTGAGGTGCTAGCAAGGTCTCCCCTTCGTCTCGGTTGTAGTTCAGTATCGTTTCCAAAAAGGCCATGTAGGTATACATGTCGGTCTTTTCGCTTATCAAGGTCCCATTGAACCGGAACTTCATCTGCTTGAAGAGGCTGTGACCCAGATAAACTTGGTGTTGGTAGCATGTGAAGCACTGTTTGCATCGGCCACAATACCGTTGGTCGAGTTCGAGTTCAAACCCAGGTCTATTTCCAATTAGTATGACCCAACTAGTGGACTAATGCAAATGCTGCATTTTTATTGGCTACGCTACTAGAGGACTATTAGTAATAGTGCTCAAGTAGCGAAGAGCGCGATGCCATTTCTTTCGTTTTATTCTCAAATAAATATATTTTCAACTCGCATTTGCTAACTTTATTATTGTCTTTTCCTTCCGATTAGTTGGGTGATACTAGAACAATTAGACCCTTCGCCCTCAAGCGCCACGGGTCAATAGCCCATTCGGCTTCGCCTCATGAGCTATTGACCCGTAGCCCGGAAGGGCTACGGGTCTAATTGTTTAATAACTTTGGTTCAAATCGACAAAATCGTCCAGGACCCCGACCGAAACGGTATGGGCGTGATGCCCGTACTGGACTGACTGTATGAGACGTCTCGATAACCTTTCACGGTCACGTCGGCCGACGGAGCTGTAAATACGTTCAAACTCATCGCCTCCTTCTTTGTCTTTTGGGTTGTAATCGTCGTACTGAGGATTGTACCAAGGTGTACTCGGGAGGTCGTAGCACCGCTCTGCTCAACCAACCACTGTACTGACGGGGATGGTCCGTTAGTTTTATACTGGTGGTCGTCCAATATCGGCTCCATGCACGATGTCAAAGCGGACGCGATTGAGCCACGAACGCTCTCATTTTCGTCCAAAGATATCTGACACACGACGTTGGGCTTTTTTATAGCCGTACTGTCCTCTGGCTTTCATAACGGCTTTCAGGATATCACCGGCTTTTCGTTTAAGAACCGTCTCAAGGTTTGTCCAATGACCTGCCCTGTAGCCCCCAGAGACAGTCCACTTGACGTGGCACTGAGAACCGATTGTAAGGATTCCAGCACGATGGGTGCTGCGATCTTGATCAGTTCCTCCATGAACCCATTCCCGTCCTGACCACGAAGGGCGGGAAACATACTGCGTCAGACTGCCACCTCTCATGATGTGTCCTTTCTACCCCTAGGGTGTGCTGGTTTTTATACGTTCCCGTCACCTTGTCGTCGAAACTGAAAGGTGACGATGGTTTTGCCTTTTCCAAAGTAAGGCCAGGCTTCCATTACTTTCGGCCAAACTGACTTCGATCACGTCCAAGTAAGGACGACGCAAGGGTAACCATTGAATGTGCCCACCACGTCCGAATACACCAGCAATGTATGTGACATCGAGGTGACGGCATCTTGAAGCCCTGATTGAGATTCGTAAACTTCCAGTCCACGACCTGACTTACATGTTATAACGACTGGGGAAAGGCTAGGAATCGCTCGCTGCAAACGGATATCATCTTCTTAGATCTCCCTAAGGCTTTTGACAGTGTGCCACATGAGCGTTTGTTGCTGAAACTACAGCGGCATGGGATAGATGGCTCTCTACTACTGTGGATTAGAAATTTCTTGACGAATAGAAGGCAGCGTGTCGTGGTAAGGGGCAATTGTTCAGACTGGTCACCCGTGATTTCAGGCGTGCCCCAAGGAACAATACTCGGCCCAATCTTATTTATTATCTATATAAATGATATTTCGGCAAACATAACATCAACAGTCAAAAAATCTACGCTGATGACACCAAAATCTACCATACGATCAATGAGCCTGATAAGGATATACCAGCCGTACAGCTTGACCTGAATAAATTAAGCTAACAAGTGGCAGCTACTTTTTAATCCCGCAAAATGTGAAGTCATGCGTGTAACGCACAGTAGAGACAGATCTCAGCCAAGTTACTGCCTAGGTACACAGGTACACAACTAAAATCTGTTGAAAGTGCCAAGGACCTAGGGGTCACACTAAACTACGATCTATCTTGGGGTAAACACGTTCCTACATAGTAAAAAAGGCGGCGAACTAAGTGTTAGGTATAATTAGGCGATCACTTGGAAACGATAAACGGTACGCGTTTTCTTGCCTCTTTAAGTCGTTGGTAAGACGTGCTTGGTAAAAGTCCAAAGAAGAGCATTACAGTTGGCGTCAAAGCAAAAGCGCGGAGA
Source organism: Montipora capricornis (assembly GCF_036669925.1). NCBI lineage: Eukaryota > Metazoa > Cnidaria > Anthozoa > Scleractinia > Acroporidae > Montipora > Montipora capricornis. The sequence goes on from NC_090885.1 coordinate 4,648,552, forward strand.
AATGAGCTATGAAGACCACTGCCGCTTACTGAAGTGGCGGAGAAACGTAGAGAGTTCTTATCTCTAGTCCAGTGCTGCAAGATATTTTTGGGAATAGATAGCCTTTCTTTTTCGGACTTTTTTGAACTTACTAAATGTAATCGAACTAGAGCAAATCATGATTATAAGCTCGATGTAAAAGTTGCCATCGTTAATTGCTACAAATATTCTTTCTTTGTATGGTCTTTAACATGTGGAATAACTTGCCTAAAGATGTTGTACACGCAGGATCGCTGACTTTATTTTGCAACAGATTAAGGACTTATATGAATATTGATTAATACGATTGTAAACAGTTTTAATTATCTGTATATAACGTTTTAGATTCTAGATTTAACCTTTTCATCTTTTATTTTGGGGAGTCTTTTATACAGGGTTGACCTCTAGATATCCCCTTTCGAGAGATATTTTGTAACTTTAATTTTTTTTATCTCTTGAATAAAGTGTTGTATCATTGTATCAAAACGACCCCTGCCCCGGGGTACATGACCCTTAAAGGTCCCCCTGTCAATTCGGTCGTTTCCACCTTGGTCATTCTCTTGGCGGTTATATGCCAGTTCGTGATCCATCCTGTGCGAAAAGCTGTGGATTCTTGGACTTCATATCCTCACGCAACGATTTAATGTCCGCCAAAACTTTTCTCTCCGTCACAGCATCCTCTTCTTCCCAACGAAAGTTTGGCCATTTTGCGTCCTCGGCTATCCCACCACTAATGCCTTCGAGTCTCGTAGTGATCTGCCATTCTACCTCGGCGATGAGGGCTTTCATGAACCCGACCTTGTCCACCGATGGCTGTTTGATTTTCGACGAGAACGTCACGACCGTTTTCGTTTCCAGCGTGTGGGTATTCCCTGGTGTATGCTTAACATTATACTTAACTCTTGCTAGTGTGTCATTGGTTGGATCGAACAGTTCATTCAGTTCCAGATTTCCCAGTCGGGCACGGAGACAGACACCAGACCGACTTCTCAGTTGCCATCAAATTGGACGGGATGCGGTAAACAGACTTTGAAAGCACTGCTGGTATTCTTGGGAAACTCCAGCGACACGTCACTGAGTAAAACGACCGGTTCCATGAAGCTACAAAAATGCAATCGGACGGGAAGCACTTTACCTGTAGGAAACAACACCCGACTTCGGTCCACTTCGGTCCACTTCGGTCACACGAACTTGTACGATCTCGACCCTGGATCCTCAGAGACAATGATACTCGATATGTCGAGGTTCCCACCAAATCCCCTCGTTTTTATAGGCGACGATCTCGAGCAGTTCGTCATAGGTCTGATCCACCCACTGACTGTCGATCAGGTTCACGTACAGGTCGCTTGACAAAAGTGGTCGGAAATTCTTTGTATACGGCTCCATCGTAAAATTATTCTTTCGTTAAGTCCACTCTGGGTCCTTTCTTGTCTTGCGGTTCTAGCAATAGAGTAGGACCTGATTAGACGTGAGCCACCTCATTAAACGACGTCGTATAGTATGTCAACCAACCCATATTCCGGGCCATTTCCGCGGTAAATCCAAAATACATACATTTGACCGATTCAGTCAAGATGTCGGTATTGTTCATCACCAAGTTGTCCCTGTCCCATCGGATCGTGACGGCTGTCTTTCTCCTCACGGTCTTTGATCCTACCGTCACGTTCTTGTACAACGTCTTCCTCACTGGCAACGTGTCCAGGATCTGCTGTTCCAACGTATGAATGATCTTCTTCACCAATTCCACACCAGTCGACAAAGTTGTCAGGTCTTTGGCTCGGACAGTACCATTCCTTCTCCGACTCCGAGATCCATGGACGTCGTGGTACTCAAACGAGTACATGCAAAAGTACCCATTAGCATTCTTATTTCGGAATGAACTGGTAACAGAATGCACGAGGATGTCTTTGGGGTTCTCTGAAGCCGTTGGCGTATGAAGCAGGAACACGCCCTGTCCCGTCCCATTCCTTAAGTTTATACATAACCACGGGTCTGGGTAACACACGTTCGATGAAATAGACCTCTTCCGTCCATTCTCGTAGATACCCTTTCTTGAAAGGTCGATGTTTCTTTCTTACTCTGGTTGTATCCATTCAACACTTGGGGTAAGACACCGTGATACGTTGGGGGTATTTCGAGCGATAAAATACCGATACATACGTTTTCTCAAAGTATGATTGAACCGTTCCACCACCGCGGCTTTGACATCTCCATGTGTCGAAAAGTGATGGCTACCTTCTCGTTCCAACATCGGATGAAACGTCGCATTGTAACAATCTTTGCCCAGATCAGTCTGTAAACGTTGGGCTTTTTATCCTTGTCGTAAAATCGTCTCAAATGCTCGAGTCAAGGCCGTGCACGTCTTGTTATTCACTGGGACGGTCCATACGTATTTGGACGACACGTCGATGACCATCAAGACATAGCAATTCCCTCCATTCCATCGTTTCAGAGGTTGCATCTCACCAGATCGGGTTGCCATCGCTCATCCTTGTGAAACACCAAGACCGGGAGCGTCTCGAACCGTTGTTGAAAGGACGATGCAATGTGTAAGCCAATTTCCCCTTGACCCTGGGCGTACTGGGCCACGCCACTCAAGGCACCCGGTGTCGGCCGTGTACACACTCACGACGGGGCTGGTGGCATCGCAGCGGCGCTTGCGTTTCGACATGTTTTGGTGACGAGCCAATGTCTCATCCGCACCAGAATGGTCGGGACTTCCTGCGGATGACGCTTTTCAAGGGTTTGCCATGCGACGTAAGCGCGTTCGGGGTCGAGGGTCGTCGTCAGGGTAGACGGGTAGACGACAAAATGGCTCCACTTATAGTCAATCCCTCCTTTCATGGCTTCGAATTCGGCCATGTTCTTGGGTGGGAAATCCGTCCCTTACCCTAACTCTAACCCAGACCATCTCAATTACACTTGGACTGTTACTCTTGTGTTTTTGTCAATTAAAAGATAATGAGATTCAGGTCGATAAGGTGTAAATGAAAGCTGGAAACTTAAAATATGTGTTATTTCGAGAATGTTGTGGGCTGAGCTCAGACGACTTCTGTTGGAAGCGGCCATCACCCATTTGACCCAAATCCCTTATCCCGAAGTCGGACGACGAGTTCGATGGAGTTTGATCACCTGGCTATGTCGGGAATTGATAAAGATGCTAGGTGGATTGGATAAATGGATCGTCACACCTTCCACTCCAACTGGTCTCAGTCACGCAGCTTCTTCTTGTGGCTCAGCATTCTCCGCTTTCTCGCATCTGTTTCTAGCTCCGACTTCAACTTTTCCTGAGGCAGACTAGGCACAGGTATCACGACCATTTTGTTCTCGTGTTCCACCAGCCAGGCTTTTTTTCGGGCTTGATGAGGGTCCTCTTCCTCCCCTTCGTTCACCCAACCTCGTTTTCTGGACTCTTCCAGTCGGTGTGTAAAGATCTGTTCCGAACACGGGCTGTCCAACCTGTGGAAGAACCGACAGGATTTGTTCTAGAGGAACACCAAAAAGAAGCGACCCACGTTGGGGAAGTGCGGGTTCATTGTTCGCACCACTTTACTTTTCTTTTTACAAAAACAGGGTCCTTTCTTAATGTTGTGATGGAGTTGGTGTAGGACCCCGGTCATCCACACGTAGGCTCTGTCATGACCCATCACCCAGAACGGACAGGTGTTGTCAAAATCTCGGCAGTACACGTTGGTCTTGGAGGGTCACTCGCGCAAAGGCGTGTCGTGAAACGGATACAAGACAGGTTAGTACTCTGGGTCTGGGGATGGTGGCAGTGGTGGTATGGTAGGGGCAGTCACCACGGCAAGCCATGCAGGAATCCTGTCCACCATTGGCTCTATGGGTACGATCAAGGGTACCAAGACCTCCCCAGGTTCCAGGTGCCCAGGTGCTGCTGGCCTCAGCTTCACCTCTGGTGTTGGCAACGGTTCTGTTCTTATCATCTCCTCGTACGAGGGCAAGTCATCCAAGCATGGTACGGACACCAGCAACGCGTCCAACTCTTGAGTGGCTGCATTCAGTTCGGCCTCTTCTTCTTTCTTTTTCTTGTCTCTGTTCCATGGCTTTCTGGCGGGCTTCCTAGTAAGTTTTGGTGAGCAGACCGCATCGTCGTCCTTTTTGTTTCTCTAACTCGCACGAGAACGTTTGGTAGGGGGTTTCTCTTCTTTGTTCTTTTCAGGACACGCGTATCTTGCGGGCGAATAGTCTCCGTACTCCCAAGACGTACTCATCATCATCTTCTTCGTTTTCTTCTCAGGATTTGACTCACGATCCAAAAGGTTGTGCACTTGATCTTGTATAAAAAGAGGCGTCCTTACCCAAACCATCAAACCAAGAGTTTGGAGACGTGACAAGGACATGCCTCTTAGATAAATTGTGTTTGGTGATCGACCTGAAAGGATTTGCTACGGGGCGTCAATTTTTTTCATGTGATTGGATGGGAAAAGATGTAGGTGCCCTTCATTACAAACCTTCGGTACTGTGGCCTGATCTCTCGACCAAAGATCGACGTACCGCCACTTATTGCACCCAGCACGTCCAAGGGCTCCAGTATTATTTACATGGTTCGTACCATGTCGCCAGCAAGTTATCTGTGGATGTCTGACACCGAGCAACACAAGATCCCTTGTTGTCCATTGCTGGCTTTCAAAGGGAGGATGATCAAACGACGATGGCTCACCAGCTGGGGGATTCCCAACATCAATTCAGAACCTTTGGGTGGCTCGAAATTTGAGGATCTGTCGCGCCTCAGCGCCGTGGGTTCCTGTGGTCATTACCGAGCTCCCTTACGTCATCATTGTCCCAAGGTCGTTTCGCGCAATGGATGCGTGGCCAGAGTGGGACTGGATCGCGATACCTTCTACATCAACCACGAGCGGACCCGACAATTCCTACAAGCCCCGATGCCCGTGGCTACCAAGCCAAACCACCGACACTCCCGTATCGCTTTCTTTTTTTTCGACTAAATAATTTCTTTTGTTTTAACATTTATGATGTCGTCTCTTTCTTTGTTATTTTCAAATATTTTGTTATTTACACATGCTCTTCGGAACGTCCATTTACAAATATGTCCAAAAACCTCGAACGTCGTGAAACCTCCAACATCTTGGGCATCGGCGCGCATCCGGCCAGTAGTGATGGTCTGTTACCTGCGCGGTGTAATTCTTCGTATCTTACCGTCGGTAACAAGAACGACACCGGGAGAAACTTAACGAAAGAAACCGTCATAGCTATGACGCTCATCGCCAGCAAATCAACGAGAAGAGATGACATCGATGCTGGCAAAACCTTGACTGACACCCTGGCTGTGCATGAAGAGCATCGGGATCTGTTGGTGCAAGCTCAGAGGCGTCGGAAATGATCCCCTCCCCAGCCCTTGACGTTGACAGGAACTTTGTCCGTGCACGAGGACGACCAAGATCTCTTAGCCCAAGCACGGAGGCGACGAGTCCAGCACATCGAGAGAAAGTGAGGCCAGGGGGATCTGGAACGTGAACAATTGTATCGCAAACAGATCCGGGGACAAAAGCGTCGGTATTACCAACGACATCGAGAACGAGTTCGTGAAATGTGTACGTCTGTATTGGACCACCTATCGCCAACAACTCTGTGAATTTCAGCGACAGTATTAGCAGGCTCATCGCGAACAAATTTGTCAGAGGCAGAGGGTGTACCGATCCCAGTATCGCGAACAAGTCCGCCAGAGGTAACGACGCTATCGGAAGACCCACCGAGAACCATTAAAGCAACGCCATCGCCTGGAGATCAACCGACGGTATTACTGCACCCATTGCCATCGAATCCTTGAAAGGAGGCGGGCATGTCGAGCCAGCCATCGCAAACAAATGAATGAAAGACGATACCGGCGAAGCAATTCCGCCAGAGGGAAGAGCAGCAGCAGAGCACCGAGGAGCAACTTTTTGCCCCCTACGATCTTCTCTAACCCACAGGCACGTTGGCAGTGATGGCGTGTGATCGGCACAAAGACATCACTGTTCGTGCTTACTTCATAGTACGGCGACCGACACTACCCGTGGCTCGTAAGTAAGTATGTGCTCCGACCTCCCACACATTCCTATTTGAGAAAGGGTTTGGATCATTTGACTTTATTCGTTCCTCTTGCCTTACCGTCGTCGTCGGGATTACACCTGTCGCAGACGGCCGCTCCATTGGACAATCTCTCGCTTCGCGCCTATCCAACTGCGTCGTCGATGCCAATGTGGTGGTGGAACCTTCCGAACCCGTCCGACGTTCTGAACGCTTGGTGGCACGTTGGACACTTGGTTCGCCTGTTGGATGACTTGCATCAAGAACATCATGTAATCTGTTGGATGAAGTCCCTGGCAAGGGGATTATTTTTGGTGGCCGGACTGGTTTCGGCCATCGGAGAGCGTTTTAGTTCGTGTCATGTTTGTGCGGCGATGGGGAAGTCTTCCCCTAGGGCACCCTTAAGCTGAGTACCACTGAGCCTAAAAGCCTTTTCCACCTCGCTACTTTTCAAACACATTTGTTATTCAAAGGTTTGTTTTACTATCACGTTGATGGTGTGGCTATGGGATCCCCACTTGCTCCTGCTTTAGCCAATCTTTTTTGAGCCTTAAGGGAAATATTTGGTTGGAGAACTACAAGGCGTCCAAAACTTTTTTTATCGACGATACGTTGATGGCACGTTTTGTGCATTTGAGAAGGAACAAGATACACTTTTATTATTTGATTTCATTAACACGATGCACCCTAACATACTCTTAACAGAGTACGGTTGCTCGAGGCCTCTCTCCCATTATAAATCTGGGGTAGCCTATGCTATGCGATGCTCCGCAAACTGGTTATCGAAGCTGGAGTCAGGGTGGACATAATGAAATGAATAATATCTAGAAAATTCCTGGAAATAAATATTGTTTACACGACCCCACAAGCTCTGAGCTTTAAACCCTATCGTGTTTAAATAAAGGATATGATGATGATGATGATCATATTGGCGACTTGTGAGCTCAAAACCTGACTCTGAACACTTGCAAATGGCTCGCTTCTTGCCCTTAAAATTATTTTTTGCATGATTACACTGACAATTTGTTGCTCTATGCGTTAGTTTGGGGTTATGGCCTTGTCTCTGTGACCATGATTAGCATCTCTGGCTCGCTTCTTGCGCTTAGAATTATTTTTTTTGCATGGTTGTACTGACAATTTGTTGCTCTATCCTTTAGTTTGGGGTTATGGCCTTGTCTCTGTGACGTTGATTAGCGTGACATCTCTGGCAGGTGTGGCCACTATACCATTCATTGGAAAGAAACTTTACAAGAAGGTCTTGGACATGTTAGTAGGACTTGCTGTGGGGTCGCTTGCTGCCGATAGCTTGCTTCATTTGTTGCCTCATGTAAGTACACTTATCATATTCTTAAATAAGAGAAGTGTATTGTATTTTGCATTGCAAAATAGAATTATGTGGACTCGAGAAAATTTAAACATCCTTTAGGAGTTAGGTGTGGCAACTTAGCAACCCATGTCGAATTTTGAATTCATTCATTCATTTCGTTTCGGAAGCCACGAGGCTGAAGTAAAGTCAAGGAAGGGTTACGTTTTTACAAACGTTGACCGTGTAGCACTTATATTTCAACAGACTTAACTGATTAGAGTGTAATTTGAAGTGCTAGTTTTGTACTCCATGAACCATGTGAGCGGTAGCCCTACTAATGGAAATGGGCCCACACAAGGACAGAGAAAATCTCTGACTTGGTTGCTCACGTCAGACCTTGCAGCTAAGTCGGTAGAGCAGTGGGGATCTAACCGAGGGTCGTGGGTTCAATTCCCACCCTGGTCAGAGTTTTTCTTGGTCCTTGTGTGGGCCCATTTCCATTAGTAGGGCTAACGCTCACATGGTTCATATGGGGTACAAAACTAGCACTTCACATTAAACTCTAATCAGATAAGTCTGTTGAAGTGAAGTCAGCCTGCCAGTTCAATCTATGGGAAGAGCATACCATACATCTTTATCTTGGGAGGAACATACTTTTTGAAGCTGTCCAAAACTTCTGCGCACATGTTTTATGAACTTTGTTTACAATGAAGCTTCCGTGTGGCCCCTTATGACGTGTGGCAAAGACGTCAGATACGTGAAAAGTTTGGTGAATGGAAAACAGTTTAATAATAATAATAATAATAATAATAATAATAAAACTTGTATGGCACTCACATCAAAAATTCATGGCGCTTCACAATAAGAGAAAATAAATATCAAACTTATATAAAAGCAGTAATAAAATGTCATTTTTCATCAAAGATCACTTAAAACTAAATCTTTCTTGAAAGATTGGATTGAAGAACGTGACGTTTTTCTCAGTTTTATGACGTTAGTCAAGTATGGGGGAGCCATATCATGCAAGCACTTGTACACCATGAGCAATATCTTAAAAATAATTCGGAAACGGACGGGAAGCCAGTGGAATTCTATCAAAACTGGAGTGACATGATTAAATTTGCTCGCTTGCACTACTAATCTTGCCGCACTGTTCTGAATACACTGAATTCGTAATAATCTAAGAGCGTAGATTAAAGTGACATTCATTGGAAAAATATTTTTCTGTCTAAGGCCCCGTTTATATGGAGAAAGCTACTCCGGGTTCAAGGGTCACCCGACTTACCGGGCCAACTTCTCACGACCGTTTACATGAGTAAAGTTGTCCTGGTTGACCGAGTCAAAGTTAATCCTAATAAATTAGTCATTGGCTCTGCTTAACATATCATTGCTTCAAGATCCCTCTTTCCGCTGGATTTATATTTGTTAAAAAATCATTCACACCGGTCACTCTTTACTTAGATTTAACTTGTTTGTTTTAAAGATAAAACACGGCCTTCAATTTCAGTGGAGTTGTCCCGGTAGACCGAGCCAAAGTGTTTATGAGAAGAAAAGTTGGCCCGGCTAGGACGGTGACCCTCCCATCGAAAAAGGGTGACACGGCTAGGCGGGTCACACTTCCAGAGGAGCCACTTTTTATAAGGAGAGGTAAGAAAAGGTGGCTCGCCCAGGGTAGCTCGGGTAGGCGTATGACCTTTCTACCCGGGACAACTTTTCTCTATATAAACGGGGCCTTAATGTATAGATTCTATGTGATTTTGGCTACCTTAGTTATATGTTCATACTGCAAAAACATGTTCCCTTACATTACCATGAACTGTATGTATAGGTCACTATTGATGGTCTCATATTTTATTAGTTATTCAAGATTATTACTGTCAATTTTAAAGCACACTGCTCAAACCAGGCCATCATAAATTAGAGTTTACCAATTACACTGTTTATAAGAAATAAAATAATAAACCAAGGAGAACAAGAAAATCTTTAATGAGATGATTTTTCACGACTTGAAAATGTGCCTGGCTTGGCAGTGATCACGAGATCCCAATTTTTTTCTTTTCTTTGGTCACTCTCTTAAAGTTTATTAAAACTGTGAGCGAAGTATTTTGTTTACTTCTAAATGAACAAAGCCTCATGAAAAACGGCATGGGTCTTTGTTTAATAAGGTCTCTACTAGAGGTTCAGTTTGTATAGTAACTGTATGATATGACTCTATTGTTAAATTCAGGCGCAAAAATATGCGTACAATTCACCGGGGGCACCCAACGAGACGCTTCTGTTCGTTAGAGTGAAACCGTCGTAGAACGTAATTTCTGGCATGAATTTCTGACCCTAACCCTTGCCAGGCTAACACATCGGGCCAACAGTTTAACTAAGAAACAGCTTGCAGTAGGTTAATAGTTCAATAATTTAACCCCCAGGAATAATTATTGAGAGAGTGTGTTGAAAATGGCTGCTGTAATTTCGACCTGGGGATAAATTATACGTATGTGTTTTGGATTGGTTTTTGCTAACTCTCAATTTAATTTTATCTCTGATCAGTCATTTGGTCTTCATGCACATGGAGAGGAGGGGTCATTTATGTGGAAGGCTACGGTAGTGCTGGGTGCTATCTATTTATTTTACCTGTTTGAAACCCTGATGCATTTAGGGCTCAGGCGCAAAATTGGTACAAAACATGACTGTCACAGCCACGTCGATGATAAGGTTGGTTGAATGATTTTTTTACAACAGGAAAAAGAACGAGAGGTTTTACTTGATCAGTGATGTGTTGATGAAATTGATACCATTTATATTGTTTACCAAAGCTCATCTTGGTTTTGTTTTATTCTCCCGAAGAGCAGATGTTAAAGTTAAAAGGGAAATGTTTTCCCCAGGACATTATTCTATGTTGTACGCTGTATACTGTTGTATTGTAAGACCTTTGCCACGTATCGAGCGTGTTATTGATTAGTTAGATTCTAAATTCTAAACTTGAAAACGTTTCGCCTTCCCGGCCTCTTCAGTTCTCTTCATTAAGAACTGAAGAGGCCGGGAAGGCGAAACGTTTTCAAGTTTAGAATTTAGAATCTAACTAATTAATAACACGCTCGATACGTGGCAAAGATCTTACAATACAACAGTATACAGCGTACAACATAGAATAATGTCGATATCCAACTTTGCCTATGCAAGAATCAAAGATCTGACTAAGTTTTCCCCAGGATTGACGGTTTTATCACTGACATCATTATTTTCATAATGGTAGAGCGTTTGAATAACGATGAAAACTACTTTAGCCTCTAACTAGCCCCAACAGACTATTACCAAAAAGAGAAGCCTATATGTGTGGTGTGGTAGTGTCGAATCCGAACGTTGTCTAATTACGCACAGAGTGGAATAAACTTGTAACCTCTTTGCAATCTTGAATTGCTTAACAGAATTTCATCTTTCCTTAGTCGCGATATTTTATTTAGAATCTATAAGCAGACTGTGTAGTTGTGTAGTATGGGCCGAATGCAGTGAGGATAACGCCCAACGCTTAGAACGCCTGCAAAATCAGGTCATGCGAACAATATCAAATGCCGACCGTAAGATATGTACTCAGCATGCGTACTAAATTGCTGTTATTATCACCTCGCAGCAGATGCCGTTTTATTTGGTTGCAGTACGTATGTGTACAAAATTATTGACAACATTAACTGCACCATGCAGTTGAAAGGTTACTTAGTAAAACGATCACAAAGACATTGTCGATCTCTCAGATCTAGATCTACCTTTAGTTAAAACTAAGTGTGGACAGACCTCATTCAAATTCTTGGCTGCCAGGGGCTGGAACACACGGCCAAGACAGTTGAGAGGAAAAGACACTTACACAGTTCAAGTATAGTCCATTTACTTACTTTATGGACAAAGATATCGCCAACCATATTTGTAGTATTTAGACTTTTCTCTTGTATTGATATTTGTAATTTTTAGATATAGCACCAGTTTCGTAGTATTTAGACGTTCTTTAAATTTTTTATCCATTCTTGATATTTCTTAGTTTCTTGTTGTTAATTCTATTTTAAATTTCTTTGATTTTTATACTGGTCACCGATTTATACAAGTCAATCAAGTTCATTGATTGACCGGTTTTTTACCAGTCTAAATAAAGTTATTATTATTATTATTATTATTATTATTATCTGCAGTATACACGTATGGATGCTCTAATGTTAAAAGTACATAAGGCGCAAAGCGTAGCCTATGTCCTCTTACGGAACATAAGTCTCTATATAAAGGAGCGTTTTAAAATGATAAAATACATTATATATATATATATATATATATATATATATATATATATATATCATAACAATAATAATCCTTAAAATCCTAAATCCTAAAATTCTAATTTAAATTTAAATTTAAAAATAAATAAATAAATAAAAAAATCCTTAAAATTTTCTAACACTCTATAATTTCTAAAGTTCGTAAGATTATTTGACGATGGCCTTGAAGGCCCGCGCTATGTTAAGCGAACTTGAGATAATAGCTTTCTGCATCCTTCTGAGAACCTCCCTTCCTCTAGCGCCCACAAGTTTCTTTATTGTTTTCTCTAAATCTTTAGACCAACCGCCTAGCACATCAATCACTACGTTGCACTGTTCCACGACATAGCCAGGGTACTGCTTCCTTAACTCCCAGCGCAGTGGAGCATACTTTTCCGTCTTCTCCCTCTACTTTTTCCCACGGTTGTCTAACCAGGGGCAACTCATTTCAACTGCCCAGACTCGTTTCCTCCTGTGATCCACAAATCTGACGTCCACTCTGTTGGCCTTGACATAGCTTTGTTCGGCATACACTGGTACATCCCAGTAAGCTTGAGCTTCCGGAGATTCGTACACTGGTTTGGGTCCCACTAACGAGTACCATGGTGGTACTGAGTCCACTAGCTGCAGGTCTTTACACACCTCAAAGAACAACACCTTAAGTGCAGCGTTGTGTCGCTCCAAGTACTTGGACTGTGCTAAAGCAGGACATCCTGCAAGAACATGCGCAAGAGTTTCTGCAGCGCCTCCGCACAACCTACACGTGATCTCTCCTTGTGAAGTTCCTGTTTTGATCTTTGTATACACTCTAGTAGGGGTGAGCTGTTCGTAAAGCTCCAGTACCCCGGTAATCGTGTGGGTGGGTGCTGAGGGCCACTCCCGTAGCCAAGCAAAACACTCATCCATGCTCAGATCTTTGTCGTGCCACCGTGCACACAGAAAGCGACCATGCCACTGCTCGCTCTCAATCTCTTCCTGTAACTTCTCCGTCACAGTCCTCCTCAAATAACCCTTAACTTTCTTCCCTAGAATTTCTGTATCCGGAGCTTGGCGCGGGCTGCATGACGGTTTCGGATAGTTCAAAGTCAAACCCGTGTCCAGCTCCTCCGCGTACTTGCATGCCTCCTTAACCAACGAAGTGAATCCCTTCTCACTCGCCCTCTCTTCAAACTTCTGAACTAACCTCATGGTAGGATCTGTATTCTCATACAGCTTAATTGCAGATTTGATTTTTGTTAGCTTGTATTCTTGCTCAATTGCGCGTAGGCCACGCCCACCCTTGTCCCTGGGTAGATACAACATAGCCGTCGAACTTAGCGGATGCTTCCCTCCGTTCTCACATATTATCTTTCTCGCCTCTCTGTCGATCACTCTAAGCTCTGTAATAGGCCAATGCTGAGTCCACATCAAATAGGAGAGGACTGGAAGAGCAAACTGGTTACTTGCAGTCACACGGTTGGAATCAGACAGGGGGCTACTCCAAATTAATGACAACCTTTGCAGGTACACCTTTGCCGCACATTCCAATGCCAGCTTCTCATCCTGCATCACAGTCTCTCTCACCCCTAGAAACTTGTAAGTAGAACTCGCGTCCAAGCTTTCCACGACCCCCTCGTGACCTAACCTCACACCTGCTGCATCATGCACTTGAGCCCCTTTCCTCACATGAATCACATTGCACTTCTTAGGATTCCATGTTAGTCCAATGTCCTCCATGGCGGCACTATTATTATTACTATTATTATTATTATTATCATTATTATTATTGATTTTATTATTATTATTAATAGAAACGTCATTTTAAATGTTTTCCCATCCATTAGAAGTATTGGCTAATTCATGTCGCTAGTATTTCTTCATAAAATATAGTCTGAAAATATAGCAATTATCATGTGTCCTTACGGAGAAGGGTTTTGCAGAGTTGGCACAAAAACGTTGAAATGCCAATTAAGAGAATTAGTGAATGTGACGAAACAATGAAGGTTGGATTAGAATTAGTAGGTAGAGACGGGTTTAGTCAGTTTCTTGCGATAGAGTAATAATAGGTTAATATCTTTGGACACAGCTTCCTGGATTTTCAAGTCAACACACGAGTTTAGAGAATGAAAGAGCCAGTTCATTTGGGAAGAACCAGTACGAGGTGCCCTTTGACAATAAAGACATTGTTCTCAAAAATATGGTGAGTAGAAAAGTAGCTTTCCCACGTGATAAAATTGATGCAAAAATTTGAGTGTTGTCTTTTTCTGCTGGAGTATTTTTTTTTTTATTTTAGAGGAAAGGCGTAATTAAGTATGTGATCAACACTGAAATAAGATGAAAAGCTGTAATTGATGCTGTTTGGGTAATCTTTGGCTCATCTCATTGCTTTTTGCCCGAAAATATGACGACGTTTTCCTTTCAATCAATCAATACCTTTATTAATGTGTCATCGCTATCAGCTTGTAAGAAACTAATAGGAGATACCTATCTAAAGACGTAATAGGACCCTTTCTTAATTCCGACCCAACCTCTTTCCCAACTATTTATGTTCTTATTTATATTACCGTCCGGGTTACCTCGTCCGCATTCTCATGACCAAGATTCCTAAGATGTTTCCCTAGGTTTTGTATTCCTTAATCCTAATTTGAAAATATCCCTTTACTTGCTACATAAATAGCAGTCCCTAATAAACCCTTGTGTTGCGGTATCTGCTAGATTTAACTTCCTAATTTGATTTTTGAAAGAGTCAACTGATTCGGTCATTTTAATTGTTTAATAATCTTTGACCAGATAAGTGGTCCCATATACCTTATGCTATGCTTATCATGCGTCATGGTTTTAAATCTATGTAAAATAAAATCATCTGAGTTTCTCACATTTAGATATCTTCATGGAAAGTGTTGACGTACGGTATTTACGGACGAGTTTGTTTTCACAAAACGAACGAGCGAGGCTCTGATAGCGAGTGAGTCACTTCTTTGGCTTCGATATCTTTAGGATTTTTTTGTTCGAAATTTGGTTTTTATCAAACGTGTTGATAAAGGTCCAATTACCACCATGAACGACTTGGAAAGCTGACGTCTCGTGCGTTAGCTCTTCTTCAGAGCGAATAGAGGAATTGTGGGTGTTGCTAGTTTTTATGCGGGTGTGGAGGAGGTTTGCTATTGGTGGAAATATGGTAACATCACAGTAATTTTCGAAGAGTTACTTTAACTCCAGCACTGGGGTTGAAATAACTCCTCATGATGGAGTTACACTTTTCGGAGTTAATTTAAACTTTAAATTATAGGGGTTATTTTAACTCTAAATGAGAGGAAAATTTAACTCCTCTTTTGGGGTCATTTTGCAGAGTTAGTATAACTCCCATTGGCGAGTAATCATGGATTGAATTTAACTCTCCAAGAGGAGTTAAAAGACCTCTGTGTTGGAAATTACGTTCGTGGAGTTAGTTTAACTCTGCAAAGGGGGTCGATGTACCTCCTTCTTTTTGATTCTTCTTGGGAGCCAAATAGTATCATAACTTTTCGCTGTCGTCGTCACTTGCATGGCTTTAATTTC
>NC_090885.1:4673752-4676252 GCF_036669925.1 Montipora capricornis
CAAGTTTTCCTTGGTAATGTAAATGAAAAATTTGACAAGTTTTCCTTGGCAAGTGCACTTTACAAGTAATTACAAGTAATTTACACCAGCAGATATCGTCCTTGACAAGTGTTTCCCTGACAAGTGTCCTTGTTCAATAACTAGCACGCTACTTTTTGAACAAGGACACTTGTCAAGGAAAAACGTGCCATATTTTTCCATTTACACTGCCGAGGAACTAAACCCTAACTTGACTAGTGTAAATGGGGCTTAAAACGTTTTTGTGTTTCTCATGATGAATTATTAATAAGCTTTATAAGGAGGTATCAAGTTCCAGACTTTTAAAGACAGAATTTTCAGATTTCTCAAAAGCGGGGGGCTGTCGTTGAGTAGGGGTAATCGGTACGGAAAGTTTCCACACAAAAGTCCTGTGTTCAACGGCTCAACGGATATGGTAAACAAAAACTGCTCATTGCCTTTTGTTGGCTCCCCCGCTGATCATTGTTTTTCCAGCCAAAAAAAAATTGAAACATTAATATTTTTTGCTCAAAGTCAATGATCTATTACATTGACTCTTCCAAAAGCCAAAAATGAAATCTGCAAACAAGTATTTGCTGTAGACGGTTTTATGATAAATTACCCATCCTCACAGTTTCTTATGCTTGTGATAGGAGATATAACAATGATGTGTTTTTGTCTTTGTGAAATACAGAGATATTTTATGAGAATCAAGTATCGGTAAAAGCATCATTTTTGAATTAATTTCACTTTTGAGATGTGAGGTAGTGAGGTTAAATGATTACATGTACATGATTCTGACTATGTGAAGTACCAAAATATCCAAAACAATCCTTTTTTACATTAAGGTCACTTCTAAAAATTGAAACTGGCTTTTGTATAAGAAAACTTAATTTGATTCAATAAAAGATGTTATAATCATTGTGCATGGTGTTCTTTTTATTTCCAAAACTGAATGGAGTGAATGTGCCGGAGTTACTTTCACTGTAATACCAGAGTGATGTAGTTAAAATAACTGTTATCTTTGATGGGGTAGAGTTGAAGAAACTCCTTTTTCAATCCTAAGCAACTCCTAAATTGGAGTTAAATTTGGGAGTTAAAATGACCCTCAAAAAGGAGTCATTTTGAACCTAATATTTGTAATTCATTTTTGGAGTTACAGTAACTCTCATGTGGAGTTAAAAAAACTCTTTTTGTGAGAGGGTAACGATGACGTTTACGCCAAACGGCAAACGGCGTACATGGAATTAGGGTCTTGTCAAAAATGTAAGAACCCTGGTTGCGCTTAGCTCATTTCTGTCCTGTTAGCTCCAGATATCAAGCAACCCTGACCCCAACCCTAACCCTGACCCTAACCCTAAACCCTGACCCTAAACAGGTGTCTTTTGAAAATAAATGCTTGGAATCCAAAGAAAAATAAAAATTAACTTTTTGGTCACAGGTGCACTTTAAGAGAATAAACAATATTGACAATTAACTACTTAGCTAGATAACAAAATGTACATCATAAAAGGAATTGGCTAAAAATGTAATTTTAAGTAATCAAGATGTTAGAAAGAGAGCCTGAGTCAGGAGCCCCTCCCTATTCAGTAAATCCTTGAATCAACCTTTGCGCGTATCTTTCTGCTTTTAGAAATAACCCCTCAGCAGGAGAGTTACATCTGCATCGATCGATTTACATCAATTTGCACCACTTGCATACATTGTTTTTGCTATTTTTGTTTTCGTTTGACAACAACTTTATTCTGATTGGCCATTCTAAACAGTGTGTGCAGAGCCAAGAATTCGTAGCGTTCTGAAAATGGAAAGATACGCGCAAAGGTTGACTCATAGGGATTGTGTGGGAGAGGAAGGCTCCTACTCATGGTCTCCTGCCTGAGCTCGTTATGTGACAAACTGATAGACAACCCTGCTGCTTTTAAGTCAATTCACGATTGGAGGGTTATGAATCGAAATTCTTTGTATCTTAAACAGACTGCTAACGGCATCATGGCAGATCCTGTTGACGAAGATAAAAAATGTACATCACACCAAGACAAGAAAAGTACCAAACCAAGCCCGCATTCACCACCGTCAAACTTCAGTAATGAAAGCGGGAAAGGAAATACGTGGAAGAACATATCTGCGGTGGCGTGGATGATTATAATAGGCGACACCCTTCATAACATAAGCGATGGGCTGGCCATTGGTGCTGTTTTCTCTGAAGGTGGCAAATCTGGTATTTCTGGAGGAATCAGTACTTCCATTGCTGTGTTTTGTCATGAGCTTCCTCATGAACTTGGTAATGATTTGTATCAGTACTCAATTGATTTTTAAGAAATTAAACAAGCTACCGCATGACTTTAAATACGTTTTGTTTTTAATTGCAAGGGGCATGTGCATCCAAGCACTGATCAGAGCAAGGATGATCTCTACTGTTAAGATAACAAATGACCGAGGCGTCGCTCTACTTTAATTCCTTGGTAATTCCTCACATCTGTTCTTAACAAAAGACTATTCGACT
>NC_090885.1:4686252-4688752 GCF_036669925.1 Montipora capricornis
GGTTCATGTTTTGCATTATAATGGAGTCAAACTTTTTTCTTTATTGTTCTGTGCACCAACATCTGTGACCGTCTATACTACTTTAACTTTGAAAGAACTTCTTCATATCATATCAGAAATTGAACTGCTAGCACTCAAAATGATATACCTCTCTCTAACCGAGTTCGAGGTCCGTACTGTAAGTTACCGACCAATCTTTTTCCTTTGATTTATGGCCCAAGTTCGAAGCGTGCGGGCTATAAATCAACGGGAAAAAAACGAGGATCCGTAGGTTACAGTACGCACCGAGAAAACAAGGTTAGTAAGATATTTGTTATATGTCTGAGGTAATCAGGCAAACGGGAAAGGGTTAGCATGTGTACAATCGTATCAGCTTTTTGAAATAGTTGTTTTCAAGATTCAAACAGTTTCACAAGTTTATTTCACATAAATAAAATGAATAACTTGGAAGAAAATGTTGGGGTTACATCGGGCCGTAATGATACAGCCGCGGCCCGCTAAATTAGCCAATTATAGCGCGTGTACTATCTGAAAGATATAAGAAATACCTTGAGAATGTCATTACTCCTTTTTTTTGTTTTTCCATAGCTACCTACTCTGATGCACAGCGAGGCGTTAGAGACTGAACCCCTGGTCACATTTGTGTTGCAAAATGCTGGTCTGCTTCTAGGGTTCGGTATCCTCTTGATCATAGCCTTGTATGAAGAGGATTTAACTAAACTTCAGTTCTAACACATGCTGCATCGAAGCACACAATTTGCAATTTCCTTGGGAAACAAATGACTCTTCAGAGTAATAAATATTATTGGACGATGTTTTGAACCTAAAACGGAACCACGGTGCCTCAACCTTCCTGTCACATAAAGCAATGTTATGTTAACATTTTGTACCAAAACGTCTTGTCAGTTTCATTCCTACTGAGGTGAAGTCGTTCGTGGTCACTGACTAGAAAAACACATACTTTTGTCAATCGAGTGCGAAATCACTCTCATGAAGGATCCTTTCGTACCAGAAATCGTTATAACTTTATTACTGGGTTGCCAATGGCAATCTAGTCAGAATTTCTCCGTTTTCGTTTTCTTTTTTTTCTCCGTGTCGTAAAATGGAAACCTGTCACTCTCCTGCTAAGTATTGTCTTTGTGCCTAGCGTCTTTTGCGCGTACCTTTGGTAGGTTTCAGGGGGTAGTAGAAATCCGTAGATTTTATCCGGTTGGACACAGTACAAGCAATGGCGACGAGGCCGATGTAACGGGAAAGATGCATTTCAGCTCCCCTACGCAGTGCACATATTTGGGCAGTTTCGGCCGAGCGCCTTACAGTCGTGATCACGCGTGATTACACTTTAACTTCAAGACATTATCTACAGCTACGATCTGGATATTATTTGTTTAACTGAAACATGGTTGAAAGACTCTGTCAGCAACCAAGAAATACTAACCACTGGTTATAATATTCAACGTAAAGACCGTTTTAAATCAAATTGGTAGCATGGTTTGGTTTAACTTAGCTGTGAAATTTGTCTATTCGTCGTGCGAATTATGTGTTTCTACTGATCTTGAGGTTGAGCTTGTACAAGTTAAAATCAATCGCTTCAAAAAACTGCTATTCTTAGTATGCTACTGACCATCAAAGCCTGATGAACGTTTTATAACAAATTTGTCATCACTTCTTAGCAGTTTACAGCTCACAGATTACTATGGTGTTTTCCTGATGGGTGATTTCAACTATCCTAATATAGGATGGTTGGATGGTTCTGGTTTCGTTGAGTCTATCGTTGGAGAGGAGCGCAGCTTTGTTAATCTACTTCTGGACTTAAACTTTTTTCAGTTTGTAACTTCACCTACGAGAAGTGATAATTTATTGGATCTTGGACCCAGTTATATTTACGCTGGACTTCCCTCTAATCATTATCTCGTCTTCTATGACATTAAACTGATTCCTCGTTCGACAAGAAAAGAAGACAGTTTTCGATTCGATTTTTCCAAGGTTGATTTTGAACTTCTAAACGAAAGACTCAAATTATTGCCTCTAAGGCCCCTTTTAAACGTCGCATTTTACATGTGCCGAATCTATTGCATTAGATTGGGTGCATGTAAAATGCAACGTTTAAAACGGGCCTAAGTTCTGGTGTAAACACTGCGAAATCAGAAGAGCTTGACTCCCTATGCGAAAACTGAAATGACTTTGTTCTTTCAACCATATCTGATTGCGCTCCTAAATGTAAGCTGTGGGTTAACGGTGACTTGGCCAAAGCAATTCGTAAAAAGAAAACATTAGGGAAACAAACCAAAAGATCTGATGATATGGCGTTGAAAGAAAAATTCCGTAAAGAAAGACAAAGGATTAAAAACTGGATTCGCCTCGAAAGAACCCTCTATTTCAATGACTTAGCAAACAATGCCCTTCCAAACCCTAAAACGTTTTGGTCCTTTTTCTCGTTCAAAACTCGTGCCAACCAGCTAACTGACACAATGATATATTAAGGAATCACCATTTCTGA
>NC_090885.1:4696252-4701252 GCF_036669925.1 Montipora capricornis
TCGTGAAAAAAAAAAAACATAGAAGCAATCAGGCCCAGAACTCTTACATGACCCGCTTTAGCAACGGCACTGCTTGGGGATTCCATCGCCATTCCTCTCAATATAGGAATCAAAAAACGGGGAAAGAAGATTGGAAAAAGCCTTTACAGTAAGGATACTTGAACCGTGAACACTTGACATTTCAGAGGTAGAAATAGAGGCTCTTCTTATGATGTATAGTGTTACATGTATAGCATTTTGTAAGTGTAAAAACATTAAATACTTTTGTCAAAAGGACGAGCCCAGATTCTATAGTCACTAAAAAGATTTACAAAAAAAGTATCAAGTGTTCATGGCTCGAGTGTCCTCACTGTAACAACCAAAAACAACTACGAAATCAAGCAAAGAAATAGAAGTCAAAAATATGGGATTAGAGGTTCTCTGCGGGGACAATACTCAGTGGTCTCTCTCCTATCCAACGCGCTCTCGTGGAATAATTGTTAAGTAGACACTTAGCCTAACATCAAATTTAATGGTATGTGATAGGTCAAGACAATGACAATCGACAACAAAAAATTAATCCATTCCTCCTAGTACAGGAATCAAAAACGTGAAAAGAATATTGGTAAATAAGCCATAAACAACAAAAACAGACAGACACTCTATTTTGTTTTATACACAAACCAAAGCAAGCGAATGAAGCGGCAGATGTCCAGTCAGTATTCCAAAGAAATTTTACCTTTTTATCTTAAAATTCCTCAAAAAGGCTTTAGTAAATGTAAATTATGATAGCATTCCTGTGCTGATTGCGGAGGCCCCATTAGGGGGAGGGAAGAATCTAACTATCCCGTATCCCTAAATATCCTGTATCCCGTTAATTTCCCCCCTCCCCCAAATATCCCATATCCCTATAAGTTTTTTTGACCTCAGTAAATATACCGTATTCCTGATAACCCCTAATAGGGCCTCGTTGTTTCCATTGGCAAATTTAGTAGCATTAATAATAAGAAATAACCTTCCTGTTTTTATAACAAATAACTTCTAGTTAAATTATGGATTTATCTTTCTGGTAATCTCTCCCCGTTTCCCGAGGTTTGCCAGTGGTTGTAGTTCACTGTAACTGGACAATTTGTGTTAACTGTTTGTGTATCCCACGCCCTTATAGGCGTCTTGTTTGTCTTGAATCGCAACGTGCAGGTAATTTCCGGTGAGATCTGATTGGCTCACATTTATAGCATGGCAAAAGATAACATCACTTTCGACAGGTGGGCGGCAGTCGGCTCGATAAGAAATTGTATCAGGCGTACCTAGGTTTTCGCGCCCTCTGTAAAGAAAAGTACGCCTGATTGCAAGTTACGATCGACTGTGTGGCGCTTTCACGAAGGTTTAGGAGATGTTATTTTCACGGCCTTCCCGAACGCGATCAAGCGGATGAATATAAGATGTCCACGATGGTAATGGCAGTCCACCATCGGCTGAATGGTTTCATATTGGAGATAAGTGTTACGAATTCACTTACGTCGGCAGTAGCTTCGCTGTGTCGGCTGGAAATTTGACGAGGAAAAACCCAGCCGTAAGTTTATTCTTGAAGTTAGTGCCTTTTTCCTCCTTGTGAGGGAAATTAACAATTACTATAGAAGTATGTGCTTTTCTCTTGTAAACGCTTATGAACAGTCGCTGGGAAGGAGAAAATCTACGACTTCTTCCAGTTTGCAGCGTCGGAGTAACTGATCGTGGATAACGATCGATTGGAAGTGAAAAAAAAAAAAAATGATAGCAGAAAGCCTGCCAAAATGCTACCAGGGGAGTGAGTCCGCCACAATTTTCCAATGGTAATTCTTCATAAAAGGCGTCCATTGAATTTTTTCCCTTTATGATTTTAGTCTCTTGCCGCCCTCTAGCTTACAGCCTGGGAGGTGTAGTTCTTTAATTAAGCTTTTTTTTCCTCTAACATTTTAGTCTCTTCTCTGACTTACAGACGACACGCCCAAGCCTCCGAGGTGAAGTTATCCACTATCATTTTTTCCTTTATCATTTTAGTCTCTTCTCTTCTTCTGGCTTACAGGCAACACGCCCGAGCCTGGGACGTGAAGTTATTTATTTTAGCATTTTTTTCCCTAAACATTTTCATCCCGTCTCTTTCTATAGCTTACAGGCGACACGCCCAAGCCTGGCGGGCTGAACTTCTTTATTTTAGGTAATCACGTAACTTAGAGTGCATTACTTATGACTAACAAATTATAGTTGAGTGCCATTTGTTAAAAATTTGCGAGTACCAATTTCGAATTTGTCGAAAATAGTGGGGAATAGCAAAAGTGCGACATACTAGTACCTTTTCACTGCACGAGATCTCAATTTTGGAAAACTTCTTCCAGCACGTATTCGCAACGGCAACCAGAACGTTACGCTGTTCGTTTTTAAAGCTGCATTTCTACGCAGAAATCTCGCAGCTAAGAATACGCAAAAATCATGTGCCCTGTTTTCTCTAAGCTATAGACTAATTTCAGTTTTCCTAGTACACCTCCGTGCTTTAAATACGCTATAGTGGGGCAAGATCTCCGTTCTTCTTAATTAAAGATCCCTGACCATAATAAACGAAGGCCTTGCGGAAGATAGATTTTTCTGCGGTGAGATAATGCTAACAAACAGTTAGGGTTAGGGTTAGTTGGTTTCATATACTCGTGAAAGGTGAATGCACATTAATTTACGGACAAAAAGTTGAAAGGCAGTAGGCGAAGAAAAACTGGTTGTTGGTGCTAACTGACAAACACAGTTCCATAGTTTAACTAAATAACGGAACGGTCATTCTCTAATTTAGTCACGTACGGAACATTGAAAGAAAGTGAACTATATCGGAATTTTCGGGGGTATACATGTCATCGGCATGCTGGGCTCCTGTTGACTCTTGTCATTTATAAAATAGAAACTAAATTATGACCTTCTGTCAAAGTTTTATCTGAATGACAGCTGCCATATAAGCCCTTTAAGACGCTTCTTATGCATTTTTTTTCTTTGGTCAACAATATCACGCACCTCATCGGATCAGACGATACATCATTTCTTTGAGTACACCGCTTCTTTATAGACGTGTGCAAGTTGAGTGAACCACTTTTAGGGGCGGATCCAGAAATTCCAGAAAGAGGGGCCCGAAAAAATTGCGGCGACAGGTTTTCCCATTTTACAACGGTATCAAGGGTAACGTTTTTGTCCAAAGCCACTGCGGAAGTAATTGTTAACTCCTGAGTGTATGTGCTGCCTACAGCTGTGCTCTTATAAAGCCAGGAGCAAATGTACACTTCTACGTGTTCCAAATGATATACTGAACTTACTTAAGGACCCGACTAACCCTAACCCTAACACTACTAAGGAATATCAACTAGATAGAGAGAGTTGTTGTGCGGAGAGATTTAATTTTACTCTGGAATGCCTAAATTAAAGCGCAAGCTAGCGGGAGTTTGAACATTTTCAAGGGAGTTGACTAATTCCATGCTCCATTGACTGTATGTAAAAAAAAATTGCTTCCCTTACTTTTGAATTAACAGTACTCACGTCATTGATTGCTTTTGAACCTTTAACTTGTTTTCCTTTGTCTTGCAAGTTATATTTGCCAGCAGTTGAATGGTTTTTTTTTTCATTTGGCAAAGAATGATTGACCGTTTGATGGAAAATTATTTCTTGTTAATTAAAGGAACCTATGAAATTTATTACCCTTGTGGGTTTGCTTTTGTACCCATTTATGACAATAGCGATATTTCTTGTTTACAAACATTGACAAAATGCCAAACCCAGTATTTCCAAGTGTATAAATTTACATGTAATTTTTTGAAAATATGAAATTTTATCATTGCTGCTGAAATCTCGACATCTCTTTCGGCGCATCGCGGAACAAAGGTAACGTGCTTACCCACCATAGCCAGTCTGTTTTTTTCCTGACAAGTAGACATCGTAAACAAGCAGTAGCAAAGGTAAAAAATGGGATTGGAAGAAATCTGCGATTTTGAAAAGCACTCTAAATCAAGGTTTCTTAAGTTAAAACCGCGCACAAAGAAGACTGGCACTAACGGTTCGATATCTCCACAACACGCGAAAGACAGGACTGTATGCGATTTCATGTGAAACTTCACAATTACAAAATGTCTGAAAGTCAATGTGAACTATTGGAACTATTGACTTGTTCGTTTTGGGATGAACTCAGGATTATGCGACGCTAGAAGTCCTCCTTGCCGAAGTGTCTCGCGGTGAATACAGAGAACTGTTCTCAGTTGGCTCCCATTTTGCTCTCTTTTGCTCAACAAACTCAACCCACTTTTCTCTACACCTTTTCGCTTTAGACGGTTATGATCGATGAAAGGTATAGCGTGAAGAACTCACCGACACGTGAAAAATACAAGCAATTTTTAATACTTTGGTGTCCAAGGCCGGTGCATCCCAGTACCAGTCACCTTGAAAGTTGTTCGTACAGTTCACTGAGTTTAAAGCGCTTCTAAATATAGTTCATTCGAGGCAAAAATTGGATTCACGCTTTCAGAAAATGCCAATTTATTTGTTGCTATAATGTCTCCGTTTGCAACTTCCCTGACATAACATTACAAGCGAACTGTCTAAATGGACGGCAAAATAACAGCCCTGGAACAACAAGGTTTTTAAAAAAAACGGCTGATTCTTCTCCATAAAAAAAAAGATCACTGCACTGCCAATATATCAAAACCTCGAGCGGCTGCTGGTTATACTTATGAAGAATTGAGTGAAATACAGTATTGAACCCTATGGTCACTTTCTTTACATGGTCCCGTCGCAAAATATCTCTCGGATAGCGCAAGTTACCAGCCTATCGAACCGACGCCAATTAAACGACATTCATCTCTTTGCCAAGGATTGATCGGAAAACATTGAAGGATATTTTGATTTCGCTCCTCTTTCTAGACCTTTTCAAATTCCTGGAAAGGAAAAGTGATGAATTCAAATTTAACAATGCTGGTATCGACCGAATTCATACTTTAACACAACGAGGATCCGGAGTG
>NC_090885.1:4716252-4721252 GCF_036669925.1 Montipora capricornis
TACTTTTGCATTGTGTTGCCTGATAATGCCTGTCATGTTGGTTGTGCAGCAGTAGCTAAGCTTGATTGTGTTCGTGTTGAGAATTTTGTGAAGCTTGTGGCCTTTGTGGAAGTGTTTCTTGATCAGGTAGATGAATTTTTTTCCGATGTTGGTCTTGACTTGCAGGTTGTATGGTGGGTTGAACCAGAGGATATTGCGTTGACGGTTCCTTTTCCGTTTGCTGTTTTGCTTGGCGGGCTCGTACTTGAAGGTTGCGTTGTGCCCGTTTTCCTTAAACGCCAATTTGTAGACATCTTTGGCTTTGTCGAATTCGTCTTTATCGCAAGACAGGTCAGATATTCTTTTGTTGACCATTATTGGCAGCTCTTTGATGATGGTGGGTGGATGATTCGACCGTGCATTGATGTATGATAGTTTGTTGTTGGGTTTCCTGTAGGGGTAGTACTTTTCTCTCTGTAAATCCAGCGTTACGTCCAGAAAGTCGGTGGAAAATAGGCTCGTTTCGATTGTGATTGAAAGGTTTTCTTCTTTGAAGAGAGCAGTTATGCGCTTTCTCAAGCGATCTAGGGTGGGTCCGCTGATGTTGCTAACTACAGCGAGGCCATCGTCTCTGTATAGGCCTATGGACGCTTTGTTGACAAAGGCGGATAGTTTACTTAGGAGGTAAAGCCCTACTAATTCACAGACCTCGGCACCATCGAAGCAACCCATTGTGACATCGAACAGCGAGTTTGGCCCTTTCTTTACCCATGTGTCACTGCTGTCAAACAAGAGAGATTTTCTTGAATTCTTGATGACGGCTAGGGCCCTGTTTGGGATGGAGGTTATTGAGCTGGCGTAGGCAATGGCTTTATCTAAGAGATTCTCTGATATAGATGGGTAGAATTCCACAATGTCAAATTTGATGAACCGTGAATGGCTTTTGTTGGGAATCGCTTTGAACCAATTTATTACAGTTGAGGTGTTCTTCCATTGGTTTAGGTTGGTCGCGGAGATGACAGCTTTGTTTATGGTGTCAAGGTACTGTTTGGCGACTTTTCCCATTTCTGGTTTCGATCAATTTCGCGATCCAGATTCGTTTGTGGCGGGAAACCTTACCACTAATAGAGGGGCAACCGCTTGCTTCTGTGGTCACTCGGGTAATCTCTGAGAAAAAAGATATCAGGAACCTTTGTCTAGCTTTTCCTTAGGTTTTATTGTATCCATTCATTAACGGAGTTTTAGAAGAGGGTTTCTGCGTTTTGAAGAAAGGTCTTTTCTGTGGTTCCTCGTTACTGATATGGTCTGATATGGTCTTTGGTTTACAAGCTATAAGCAGCAAGTCGCGTCGGCGGCCGAAGGCCACAATCTTTTCCCATAACTCAACCACGCCGTACAATGAGCGGCATAATTAATGAATGAAAATGGTATACTATTTTTTTAGTAAACAAAACGTCCACTGGGATTAATGTACGTCTTATCTGACAGGTATTCTTTATCACGACCCGTAGGAGGGAAACAGCCATAAAGTTTTAAGTTATCAAACGAAACGTTCAACTGGTCAGCAAACACTTTGTCTTAACACCAAATTTGAAGCAACTTTCACATGTAAGATATTCATTAAATTCATAAAACTAGCGAAATTCTCACTCAGATGAAAGTGTCGCACTCTTTCGAAGATTTTACGGTACACTACCCAGTGTTCTTTTAAAAGATCATCGCTAAGTTAGTGTCATGTTTATTATTTGTAATAGAGCGAATTTCAAAGCAGAACCAAAGTAATTACTATGGCTAATCAAAAAGGACGGAGGCAATCCAGTAAACCAACAAGAAATTGAAGTAATTACACGTAGCCGGCACAAAGCGCCGGGAAATGTGCACCAGTAAGCCACGATTGGTTTTGGTTTCACTTGTGATTGGTTGAAAAAGTGGCGCGAGAACTTTGAACCAATCACTGAGTGAAGTAATTCAAAACCAAAGCAATTCACTAATTACTTTCGACACTCAATAGGAAACTTTTACGATGGCGTCATTTGACTACAACTACCAGAATTCAGTTTAATTCTTTTTTCTTATTTAAATTTTGTATTCTCAGTGGGGTAAAAACAACAATAGCTCTAATTAGCATGAGACAAGCAAAACTTGAAGGATTCTGGGACTTGCAGTCAAATACCGTCATCTTGCAAATGTCCTTTTGAAAACCGCTCTATTGTGCACTACATAATCAGGATAATTATAAACTAGCCATGTGAGGTGCGTTCGAGTCCTCAGTGCTTTGTCATCGACGAGGCTCTTGAAAGTAGTTGTAGTTGTGGGGAGAATAATTTTGTACCGCTTTCTCTGATCAAAGTGTATTTTCGCAATATCAGCGTTATGGGATATCTGTAGACTCCAAGCTCGCTGCAGCGCGACTTCCATAGTGTCATCGAATGGTATAACCCCTAAGGAATATAACAGGGTGTTACGAAAAATAGCATTGCGTGACTAGCGTTACTTTCTAGAAGCTTCGCGAGAGTTCGTAGTTTGTTTATTTTTAGGTCCGTGCGTAAGCGTTTCTAAATCGGTGTGTTTTGTAATCCTTCTATAATTAGATTGATTACTATTTTAGAAAGTTCTAGAAGTTTATTGTGCGAGTATATAAATAGACCAGTCCTAGCGGAGTTTTTTAACTAGTTTTTCACAAACGAAGAGAGTTGGAGTTAGCCGTGTTTAGTCAAGTGTGACAGAAGCAGTGTTTATTCAGTTTGGCGGAGGCCGTGTGAGTTTGTCGAGTACGAGTTGTTCAGAGTTTTACTTCGTGGAAACTACGTTCATTTTGGAATAAATCTTCTTGTTGTTGTTCCGACAACCCTGCGTTCAGTTTAGTTTGCAAACTACCTTTCCTCACAACATTCGAACTCGTAACATTGGGGGCCTGTCCGGGAGAGGAATTCATTTGCTTGCCGACTACATAAACTAGAAAAGGACAATTCAAGAAGGAAAAAGTAAAAGTAAGAACTGTACAAGAGAGTATATTGTGTTTTTGCTGTGAAATACTGCTATGGAAATGGAAAAGCTTTTGCAGATGGGAAAAGAATTCTGGATTGGAAGGAGCAAAGCTGCTCGAGTTTGTAGAGGAGCAACAAAAGTTAGAACAAGAAAAAAGGAGGGAAGAGGAAGAAAAAGAAGAAAAACGCAGACAATTGGAGGAAGAAACAGAAGAGAAACGCAGAAAATTTGAAGAAGAACGAAGAAGGGAACAGGAAGAAAGAGAAGAAAAAAGGAAGAGAGACGTCGATTACTTGAAGAAGATAGAAGAAGGGAAGACGAAGAGAGAGAAACTAGGCGACAAGAACGCGAACTAAGAAAATTGAAGATGGAAGCCGAGCTGTTGAAACAGAAGGAGGCTATTGAAGCGGCAAAAAGAGAACACGAGTTGGAGCTTGCACGTTTGGCTGCGGCGAGTCCTGAAGGGCGTCTTGAAGTGAGAGAGGATAGGGCCAAGGCACCCAAGCTTCACTCATTTGTCGATGGCACGGACGACTTGGATTCTTATTTACAAAGATTTGACAGATTTGCAGCGACAGCTAAATGGGAGAAGACAGGATGGGCTTCGAAACTTAGTGCTCTTTTGTCTGGACGTGCGCTAGAGGTTTATTCGCGGTTATCCGAGGAAGCAGCCCAAGATTATGACCGAGTAAAGATAGCTTTGATGAAGAGATACGACCTTACGGAGGATGGTTCTCGCCGTAAATTTAGAGCGTCAAAGCCGGAAGTTGATGAGAGCCCAGAACAGTTTATAGTGCGACTGGAGAGATACTTGTTGCGTTGGTTGGAACTGTCACACACTGAACGTTCTTTTGAAGGCCTAAAAGATCTCATTGTGGAAGAACAGTTTATTGACTCTTGTCCAAAAGAGTTAGCTATTCACCTTCGTGAAAGAGCCCCGGAAACGCTTGACCAGATAGCGAAAATCGCCGATCAATACTTGGAAGCTCATGGAAAGCACTTGTTTAGCTCTGCGACCAAGAAGCCGTTAGTACAGTCCAAGGCGTAAGAAACAAAGAACGCACAGAGTGACACAACAGCTCTCCAGTGTTACAAGTGTAATGCCCGCGGACACAAAGCAATTAACTGCCCAGCTCTAGCAAGAAAGTGTTTCCTATGTGGCAAGCAAGGTCATGAAGCGAGGAACTGTCGATCAGGTGGACGGAAGTCAGGAGGCCAAGGTAAAGATGGTAACCCTGTGCAACGTGGAAAAGTTAGTGCTGGCTGTTTGGTTGAGTCACCAGATCTTAACGCTACCCCGGAGGAAGGCAAGTCGTGTATTCAAAACGATCAGCTTCTGTTAGCCTGTGGCAAGAAAGTCCCTTTGCTAAGTAATGCCTGTGTTGAACCTTTAATTGGAGTAAGAAGTAAGATACCTGTTGGGCAGGGTTAGAGAGAAGACTGTCGACGTTTTAAGAGATACCGGTTGAGTGGAGTTGTAGTCAAGAAAGACCTTGTCGGCGAGGCTCAGTTCACCGGAGATTTTAACGTCATGTTGCTTTTTGACAACACAGCGAGGAAGATGCCTATAGCAAGAATTTATGTTGATACACCTTATCTTAAGGGTCATGTAGAAGCACAGTGCCTTTCAGATCCTATCTACGACTTAATTATTGGTAATGTACGTGATGCAAGGGATGCACAGAATCCAGACCCCAGTTGGCAAGAGGCTTGTGCAGTAACTACCCGAAATCAAGCTAAGAAAAAGTATGAACGCACGACTTTGAAGGTGCCTAGTACCTGTGAAAACCCTATTGTGGATAGAGAGAAACTCAAGCAAATGCAGCGTGAAGATGAGAGTCTGCGGAAGTTCTGGGAACGAGACGGTGTGTTAGTGAAGGGTCAGGCGGAGATTTCCTTCGAAGAAAAATCTGGAGTACTGTACCGCCTGTACAAGCATCCTTACGTGAATGGTGGTAAACTGCTTAAACAAGTTATGGTACCTGAGAGGTTGAGACGCCCCATAATGGAAGTAGCTCACGGATCGATCATGG
>NC_090885.1:4726252-4733752 GCF_036669925.1 Montipora capricornis
ATCTTCATCTCTGTTTTCATTCTTGATTTCATCCCTGGTAATTGATTGCATTTGAATGAGGACAGCGTATTTGGCTGTACTACAAAACATAGACCTTTCTATTAGGGGCCTGAAGCAACGCCGACTTCGACCACGACGAGAACTAGAAAAACCATAGGCTTGATGGGCAATTTAATCGCTTTGCACGCCCTTTGCTTTCTTTCCTTTTTGGTACATTTCTTTTGTTGTCACCCTAAAAATTCGACGCAAAAAGACCAAATTTCAGGCTCTTTTGACGAAATACGTACAACACGATACAACACTTCTTCTTCCTTTCCATACTGCGTATGCCAATACAATTCCACAACAGTTGGCACAATTTTACTTGGGGGAGTATTTGCAATCATCGAGAAATATCCTTAATATTGAGAGAATCTTTTCTAACTCGGTTCTAGTTCTTGCTGACATCGACGTCAAAGTCCCTGCTTGAGGAGGCGACGCCTCATATTTTCAATTATCGCATGGTTAATGTTTTTTGTTTAACCAGGAGCCATGAGTAGGAGCTTGCCTCTCTCATACACGCCATTATGAGTCAACCTTTGCCCGTATCTTTCTATTTTTAGAACACTACGAGTTTCTCGGCTTTGCACACACTGTTTTAAAAGGCCAATCAGAGTAAAGTCATTGTCTGACGAAGACAAATGAAGCAGTAAAACTGAATTTAAATCGTGCAAATTAATGTAAATTTATGTAAATGCGAGTCTCCTGCTCAAGGATTCGTTCTAAAAATAGAAAGATACGGGCAAAGGTTAACTCAAAGATCTGCTGCATATGGAGGCTCCTACTAATGGGCTCCTGGTTTAACATATTGCCACATCTACCCTTACATCTATTTGCATGTTGACTGTAATTATCTTTCACGAGTAACTTGGCCCAGCAGCGGTCAATTTCCTACATCCTGATGTGTTTTAAGAATGCGTTTGAATTTACCTGTTTCCTCTATTTAACAGAATCGTCAATGATGTGTCAGCAATACCACTGTGAGTGCTGCTCAGACGAATTACCCTGGGAATCTTGCGAATGCACCGAGTGTTGTCATGAAGACGATGAAGGAGATACCATTCTACAAAATACACTAAAAACCTCTCTAAAACAGCCGACTGAAGTTTCTTGCTTCAAAAAAGCAAAATCGGACCCAGTTGTCCCGGAATCGATTCAATTACAAAAGCGTTGTTCTGAGAATAAAACATTGCAGAGCGATACAACTGATCTCTGCAGCCAAACCAAACCAGAAAGTGGTGAGGAGAAACCCCTGAGCAAGGTATCATCGAACGCTGCTTACAGTGGCCTTAACCCGACCCTGAGCACCCCTTCACCAAAAGAAAACGAAAAAGGCCGAAACGACGGCGACGATACGCCCCTATACAGTCACACCACGACAACACTTCGAGTGCAAAACATATGTTGCCCAATGGAAACTAAAATCATTAAAGAATTACTGCAATCGTTGAAGGGCGTGACATCCATAGCAGTCAACGTAATTGGCCGCGTGGTGTATGTCCGTCACGACCCAAAACTGACGTCACCATCAGAGCTGGTCAGTACACTCAACCAAAAACACCTTGGCGCCAGTATCATGGAAAGTGGATCCAACCAGTCAGATAGCAAGGTCAAGGGTATTCCGCCTTTGCTTTTATCTTTCTTTGTCTACCTTTTCACGCAAACCATTCTTGTGACAATAGCTGTTATAGCATTCTGCGTTAAATCTCCTTGGTATCAGTGGTTAGCCATTGCAGAGATCATATTTGGTATTGTTCCAGTTCTGAAAAAAACATTCGTGTCTTTCAAAAATCTCACAGTTGATATCAACATATTGATGCTTATAGCCATTGCAGGAACTCTAGCAATCGGACAGTGGTTAGAAGGCGCAGCTGTAGTGTACGTATTTTCGCTTGCAGAGGCATTGCAGGATTTCTGTATGCACAAAGTGCAGCGCACTATCTCTGGACTCATGGTCAGGGCACCTCATTTGGCGATATTAGCAAGTTCAGGGGAAAGCGTTCCAGTCGAGGCAGTAACCATAGGAGCAACTATCGCCGTCAGACCGGGTGAGCTCATTCCATTGGATGGTAAAGTGGTAAAAGGTCAAGCTGCAGTCGATGAAAGTTCGGTTTCTGGGGAATCCGTACCTGTTGAGAAAACTGTGGGCTCAAACGTTTTTAGTGGAACTGTCAATCAAAATGGTTACTTGGAAGTTGAGACTACATCGGACTCGACGTCATCCACGGTCACGAAAATCGCACAACTTATTCAAGAAGCCCAAACAGGTTCAGCGAGGACTGAACTGGCTATTAACCGATTTGCCAAGTACTATACACCGGCTGTGGTCATTTCTGCGGCTCTGGTGGTTGTTATTCCATCTATACTTGGTGCGGCTGGTGTGGGTACGTATGCACAGGAGTTAAAGGAGTGGGGACGAAGAGCACTTGCACTTTTGGTCATAGCTTGCCCATGTGGTTTGGTCATGTCAACCCCGATTGCAGTGGTTTGTGGTATCACTGCGGCTGCACGGAAAGGAGCTCTAATTAAACGGGGGGCTAGTCTTGAGACGCTAGCGGAATTAGAAGTTTTAGCTTTTGACAAAACGGGAACTCTGACTGAAGGAAAGTTTCAAATTGTGGGCATAGAATGTTCGGCTGATGTGCACGAACGAAGTGTTTTGCGGCTAGCTGCCGCTCTTGAAAGCAAGTCCAGTCATCCACTCGCAGCTGCAATAGTGAATGAATTTACTGGTTGCGTCACGGAAATGATCACATTGCAAATATTTAGTCTCCCCGAAGTCTCACGTTTCGAGCTTCACGAAGGGCAAGGCATTTCTGGTGTTGTTGAAAATCATCAAGTGCACATAGGAAACTATGAGTTCCTTCACCAATTTTGTGGCCAAACACTGAACAAATACATGGAAGACCTGTACCTAACGTGGACCAATGAAAGTAAGACAGTAATCTTCGTGTGTGTTGACGACAAGCTTGCAATGATGATTGCTCTTGCAGACATGGTCAGACCGAACAGTTTGGCCACGCTTGATTGGCTGAGTAACCTTCGCATCCGGACAGCCATGGTAACAGGTGACAATTGGCGGACAGCTATGAGCGTGAAAAGTAAACTTGGCCTGGACGAGTGTGTCGCCGAAATGAAGCCACAGGACAAGCTTAGCTGGGTTACACAAAGGCAAGCTGGAATGAAGGACTCAGATGACACGAAGTATGACGACGATAAACTAATCGAACGGGGTTGCTTATACAGTTGCTGTCCACATCGTGGTTACCATTTCTTAAAATCACAAAAAGGTAAGAAGAAGAGTATTGTGGGTATGGTCGGGGATGGTGTCAACGATGGCCCTGCGCTAGTCGCAGCAAATATTGGGATTGCAATGGGCGCCGGAGGAACGGCTTTAGCAGTGGAGGCTGCAGACGTCGCTCTGATGAGCAACAACCTTGCCAAAATACCAGAGCTTGTCGAGCTTGGACGTTTTTGTCGCCGTGTTGTGGCTCAGAACATCGCTTTTTCAGTGATTCTGAAGCTAGCTGTCGGAATTGCAGCGCTTTCTGGGAAGGCCTCCCTCTTGATGGCTGTTATGGCGGATGTGCTTGGTTTATTGTTCGTGCTACTCAATGGCCTCAGACCACTTTGGTGGAAGGTCTCCGAGAAAGATAAGAACGCGGACATTGAAAGTTTGCAATGAATGTTCACTTTTTTCACGTTTTATTTTAACTAGCAAGTCTAGGCAAATGGGATGAGAAGCCCCAATTTGTCGTCTTTCAACTATTTACGGACATATATCCTTTGGCGTATTTTTAAGTAACTTGATCCAAGGCTCTCCGTAGCAATCAAGGGCGCATTTAGGAGTGGTTCCCAGCGGGCCGCGATCCCCTCGTTTTGTCCAGGATTTTTTTTTCTCTTGTAAACGTGTGTTGGATCAAGAGAAAATGAGGGGACAGAGAGGGAGTCTCAGGGCGTTGGCCGGGATATGTCATGTCCACGAAAGTTATTTTTAGACGAGCGGAAGTCTTTGTTATAGCGGAAGTCTGTCTTCCGAGACATCCGCATGCAGTTTTGCCTCGCTCTCAGGTTCTTAGTGAAAAGAGAAAATGGCGGCGCACGTGGAAGGCTGATGAATAAATATTCATCATGTCTTTTCAAAATGCATGCGGACGACTCGGAAGACAGGCTTCCGCTACAACAAAGACTTCCGCTCGTCTAAAAATAACTTTCGTGGACATGACATATCCCAAGGGCTGGACCGGGAGCCTCCATCTCTGTCCCCTCATTTTCTCTTGGTTGGATGGATGGTACTTTGAGCTTTGTTACTTAATTATTTTCTTTAATAAACCTTGTTAAAAAGAAAATTTACCGAACGTTGTTCGAATCAACGGCCCTTATAAGCTAGCTTCAAACCGACAAACTGAAAGATGTTACAGGCGTTGCATTTTTTCTGTAAAAAGATGGATCTTGTCAGTGCCGCAGCCTCAGTGGTGGTTAAAATATACAGTTAAGTCTATTTGAAATGCCTGAAGAATCATCTAAGAAAAAGGGAACCGCGGAAAAGGATAGGAAACGAACAAGAAAGGGAAGCTCGCAAACGGATGAAGAAGACACGTCCGACCAACATCCCAAGCATAGATGCAAGAAGTGCCTCGAAGCTACAAACTCGAGGCTCTCCGGTATTGAAGAGAAACTCAACACGCTATTAGCTATACTGCCAGAGCTGGAAAATTGTAAACAGAGGATTACTCTTCTTGAAGAAGAAAATAAAGCCCTCCAAACGAGTTTGGAAAACTCGCAAGCAGAGATAGAAGACCTAAGAGCCCTTGTTGATGGTGTTAATCTTAAGCAAGAAACAGCTAACACTTCTTGCGAACGCATCGAGCGTGAACTCAAAGAGCTGCACCGCCGACATGTTAAACTCGAATGTCACAGTCGTAGAGGAAACCTGAAGTTCTTTGGAATAAAGGAACGTGAAAGCGAAACAAACAATAACACTGAACTCGCCCTAAGAGAATTCATGCGTACGTAGCTAAAGATCCTTCCAGTCGACGAAAAAAACAGACAGAGTTCACAGAATTACGTCGCGCCATTCACAATCAAATGGGCGAAGTCTTAAACCAAGACCGATCATAGTTAGGATGACGGTTTTTCAAGATAAATTTTTTATTAAATCCTTCATCAAAAATCTCCCAAGAGGTACCGGATTTGGAATATCCGACGATTTTCCTAAAGAAGTTGACGAGGTAAGAAAGTTGTTATATCCGATACTAAAGGCGGCCAAGCGCGAGAAGAAAAATGCATACTTCAACGTCGAAAAGTTGATCATCGACGGTGCTCTTTACCGTGGTGAAGAAACATCTCAATTTTCTTTCTATGGGCGTTTAATGGACAATTAAGCTAAAATGAAAGCTAAAATGCAGTTTAGTTTATTTATTTATTTATTTATTTTTTCCTACGGAACCACCTACTTGAGAGCTGCAGCTTTCCACT
Organism: Montipora capricornis; assembly: GCF_036669925.1. Lineage (NCBI taxonomy): Eukaryota > Metazoa > Cnidaria > Anthozoa > Scleractinia > Acroporidae > Montipora > Montipora capricornis. The sequence continues at coordinate 4,731,770 of NC_090885.1, forward strand.
TTCTTTATCCAGTCAAAACTCCGTACAAAGCTTTAGGAAAGTCTGTAATAATTACGTGTTTCTGTATGTGTTTCCGCATGTGCTTTCGTTTTACCTTTCTCCCCTGTTATGTTGATCAACTTTGTTTCGATGCTAACGAGGTAATAAGAATCAAGCCTGGCCACAAATATCAACCGCACTGTGAGCATAATTCTAAAAAAAACTATTTTCATTATTTCTTGGATACCCCGTCTCTCCTAAACCGTAATTAGAAATCGAATGTATAAACTGTTGTCACTTAACGTTAGAGGGCTAAACAGTTCGAGAAAGCGACGACAAGTTTTTCGTTGGTTGCACCAACAGCAATCGGATATAATTTTCTTGCAAGAAACTTATTCCTCGCCGGAATCCATCAAAAGATGGGAAACGGAATGGGGAGGCAAAATCGTGTCCAGTCATGGCTCCTCTTATAGTAGAGGAGTCATGATTTTATTCAAACCATGTCTTGACGTTACGAAAGTGGTTTTAGTAAACATTTACGCACCGAACGATACAGCCCAACAAGTTGTTTTCCTCAGGGACGTTTCAAAAGAATTTCTAATCCCTTACGCCAATGACAACTTGGTGCTGGGAGGTGATTTTAACTGTACAATTAGTACTTCAGACAAAAAAGGCGGTAGACCGATAGACAGCAAAAAAGCCTCTCTGGACGAGCTTCAGTCGTTAATCAAAACACATAATTTACTCGATTCCTGGCGTTTCAAGAATCCAGATCAACCAGGCTTTACATGGGCTAACCCGTTAATGAAAATACAGTGTAGACTTCACTACTTCTTTATTTCAAAGCAGCAAAAAGATCACGTAAAGGATTGCAAAATACTCCCAACCATTTATTCAGATCACTCCGCCGTCGCTCTCTCCATGTCTTTCAACGAAAGTGAACTCCCTCGAGGGCCAGGGTTTTGGAAGTTTAACAACTCCATGCTGTCAGATACTAATTACGTGGAACTGTTAACATTTAAAATTCCAATGTTTGCAAAAAAGCATGAACAAGTCACCGACAAAGGGTTGTACTGGGAAATGATTTAAATCGAAATTCGTGCCTTTACAATAGCTTTTTCAAAGAAGAAAGCTAAACGAAAATGTGACGAAGAATCAATTATTTTGTCAGAAATGATGAGATTGCAAACCAAACTCCAGGCGTCATACAACGATTCTCTTAAGACTGAGCTGGAGAGAATAAAATTCAAGCTTTCCAAAATTGTGGGTATTAAAACACGAGGAACAATCGTGCGTAGTAGAGTGCGTTGATACGAGCATGGTGAGAGGAATAGTAAATACTTTTATAACTTAGAAAAAAGGAACCAAAAAAAGAAACATATAACGTCCTTAGTTAATAATGAAGGTGAAAAAATCACAAACCCGAAGGACATCCTGGATGAAGAAGAACGCTTTTTCGAAGAGATTTACACATCAAGAAATATGGACCCCAACTGCTCAACTTTCAATGAGTTCTTTGAAACAGAAAATGCATTATCAGAAGAAATCGCGAAAACGTGCGAAGGTGTCATGTCGGTTCAGGAGTGTGATTTTGCATTAAAAGCTATGGAAAACAACAAACCTCCCGGCACGGACGGGCTAACGCCTGAATTCTATCGCTATTTTTGGAACCTGCTCGGTTCATTTATGGTAAGTATCTTTAATTACGCCTTTCGAAACGGAACTCTTTATATCTCTCAACGTCAAGGGATTATTTCCTTAATTCCGAAAAAGAAGAAGAATACCGAATATTTAAAAAACTGGCGGCCTGTATCTTTACTGAATGTAGATTATAAAATAGCGACGAAGACCATTGCTCTGCGCTTAGAAAAGATCTAACCCTAACCCTAAACTTAATTCACCCCTCTTAATCTGGATATGTTAAAGGAAGGTTCATTGGAGAAAGTATTAGGTTAATAGCAGATACAATGCATTTTACTAAAGCGAAGAATATTCCAGGGGTAG
>NC_090885.1:4738752-4746252 GCF_036669925.1 Montipora capricornis
CGGGTACTCCGGTTTCCCCTCTCCTCAAAAATCAAAATTTACTTCATTTGTGTTAATTGTTAATTTCAATTTACAATGTCCCCAATTAGTGCTTCTGCGCTAGAACGACTAGACACTCCAATAAAGTTCCTTTCCTTTTTCCTTTTCCAGCGATTGGGACGAGAAGAAAGTAAAATGACGAGTGCAAATAAAATGAAGGCTATGTGCTTAATTGCGTAAAGAAAATAGAAAAGAAAATAGGACAAAACATAGAGGGGCAATGATTCCTAAAAAGTTCTATAAGTTTAAGAAGAAAATGCGCAAGTGTTTAAAATAAACCAGACGTTTCGACGGTTCTCCCTCTTCTTCAGTTGTTTCAAACGTAACAGAAAGCGCGCGTCATAACGTTGGAAATAAATAAATAAATAAATAAATACAAATATAAGAAATATGTATAAGATCATAGCGCACGCTGACTTAAAGTGTTCCAAAGAAAATTGAAGTCGGTGTTTATACCGCCTGGGTGCAGAGACCGGTGCTTGCATATCTGCTCAGCCTAGGAAAAAGGTCTGTATAAAGCACTGCTGAGGCCGGAGCGGGTTAGGGTTAGGGTTAGAGTAACATGTCCTCAGGAGTGTGACCCGGCGATGAAAAATGACGACCTACGGAGAGATCTCAGGTTGCTCAGCCGTGTGGAGCGCAGATGCTCTTGGAGCCTGTCACCAAGTCTTCTACTAGTTTCACGAAAATGAATTTTGTGACATCAGCAGCACTGGATTAACTTTTGGTATCTTTAGAAAAAATTCATCTGGCGCAGATTTTTATAACGAGATGTTTTGCAAAATAAGTGAAATACGTCCAAACGATGTATCATTTATCCCTTTTGGTAGTATGCTTGTCACGCACGTATTTCAATAACAGTTGCCAGGCAAAACGCAACTATCTAATACTGTACTATGAAAAATAATTTGTGTGCACTTTCATGCGCTCACATATACATGTGTGTCCGATACACACTTTTATTCACATGCAGTTTATAGGTAATTTAATAGTACGTTTATTAATGATTTATTACTTTACTTGATTTAAAGCCCAAATTTGCCACGTTATTTGTATCCCGAGTTCGACCTTCGCACGATTCCTGGAAGCATCTCGTTCAAGAAAGTTGATATCCATGGTTTGCGCAGGCTAACGCAATTCCCTGTTGTTATGACATGCTACGAAGAAAGAATTTGCCTCGGGTTTGTTGAGCTCTGTCTGCAAAAACCAACATTTGACTTGTTGTGTTAATTGTTAATTTCACTTTACTGTGTCCCCAATTAGTGCTCCAGCGCTAAATCTACTCGACACTTAACTAAAGTTCCTCTCCTTTCCTCTCCTTTCCTTTTTGAAGTAGATGTGCAACTCCTGTCGACGCAATGATGTATGTCACTTGTTTTCCAATCTTGTTCCAGCCATAGGCATGATCACAAAAACAGGTATTAGATGATATTTATGAAGTTCAAACCATTGCATTGGCAATGGAATCATCAGCTGTTAAGATAATAAGTCTTGAACGTTTTACCGATGCAGCCCATATAAAAAGAATACACTCGATAGCTAATTTGGTTTCGTTGATGGGTCAGTTTGCCCCATTTGTTGGCTTGGAACGGTTAACCGGAGATCGCTGTATAATGACCACAGGCGAGTTCATGACATTACTTTCCATGGACGGTGAGTCTATTTCCACTCAGACGGAACGATTGCAATTGTGTATGGTCCTGTTGTTAAAAGAAATATCCCTAACTTGTAAAAAAACAGCAGTTTATGCTTCTTTGGTATCAAGACAGCTGTTCACCTGTCTAAGCTGGTTAACTTAACTTCGACAGGGCGGTATAACCAAAAGTGAAGTTCATAAGCCGTTTATTTTTAACAGTCATGAATTATATCTCCAAGGTAAAAGCGGAATGAGCTAAAGAGGGGTAGCACGAGCTAACAAGAGTAGAACAAAGGTGGCGGTAAATCGTTACAAGGGTCCCTATATAATGAAAATGAAATCCTAAACTAACAGGAGTGGCCAATTGCAAAATGTGTGCAGATCTATAGGGTCTGTGGAAAAGAGCACCTAACCCTAATCTTTATTCTAATAGTGTCCGGAGAGAAAAAAAAGACAAGGTTCTAAAGAACTTAAATGTCACACAGTGTTTTGAATGTCTGTGCGTGTTGGCAGAGCATCTTAACATCTTATGCGGATCTTTACTTTTTTCCTTCAGATATTTTAATAGGGAGTACAGTGGATAGGGAGGTCAAGTGTCTTTCAATGCATGATATATGTTGCCCGGTAAAATCCGTTTTAACATAGATGAAACCGGAGACCCTCATTTTACCTAGGTTGAATACGTACTCAGTTTGATTGAAGAAATTATGGTCCGGTAAGGATTGGTTTTGGTTATTATACATAGGTATTAATTGATAGAAAAGCAATTAGTGAAAGGAACTGTGTTGGGTCGAGTATGTTGATCGTTGTAGTGTTTAAGCACAGTACTACAGATCTGGAGGCTGGGAGTTCGAGTTCCGGTAAGTGCATAGTAGGGTTCTTCGTTCCCTTACGACCTTGTAATGTTGCGATTGAATTAGTAAGTGTATGAATATAGAAACCGACGAAATGATATGAAACATTAGAAGAAGTGTTGAGATGCGTAAGATAGAGCTTGAGAAGAGAAGGTATAAGTTCCCTTTTAGAGAGGAGTTAAGCTAGCTTGAGTGCATAATTCAAACTAGATACAATGCGGATCACGAATTTAACCCAGGTTAAAACGGATTCAACCTGAAAACGGATTTTACCTGCAACATATATTGCTTGTTTTTCATAACAAAATCTCATGAAAATTCATCAGACATGCTCTCTCAATTTTCTTTTGAGGTAACATCATTACCCCTCAGGTTAGACGATAAATGTACAGTTTAACTACTAATCACATTCTCTCTAACACCCGGTCAAACCTGTCATAAAGAAATAATAATTTATCGTTTTCTTTGATCAGTAAAATAAAGTAAAAGTAAAGTGACCATATCTAAAAGTAATTCATTGACAAACCTTTTCATATACATTCATTCCTGTAAGATTCGTGGTGATTACATGAATATAGCTGAAACGCTGACTTGTCTGCGTAAGGCTCGTTTTTCCACGCTTCGGAGTAAAAGGGAGTGATTTTGGTCATCTAGTGGGCCGTTGGCAAAAGCTGGATCGGACCGGATCGGATCAGACCGGAACGGACCGGACCGGATCGTATCGGATTGGCAAAACTTGGACTGGATCAATAACAAAGTTCCCGCTATAAGCCGACAACGTGCTGAAGAGAGTAGATGTCGGATTCTGTTCCTTTCTCTCTTGTGTAGTCGTCTCCTCATGTATTGAGAATCGTCGAATTTTCTTTTTCCAGAGGTGATTACAGATTCCGTAGTGGAATTATGAAAGATACGATTCAATAAGCGAATTGACTGCGTACGCAGCGGTCTTCTTCAGCCGAATACAAAATATTTCTCATATAAACACTAGAGACAGTAGGAGGGAGCCGACCAACCATCTGACCAGCTGCGTTCATTGTACATACAATATTGAGGTCTACGCAAGAAAAAATTCGCCTAAAGGACTTTTATTATACAATGCAGTAGACTATCGCCAAAAGTGACGGGAAAAAAAAAAGCAGCGCAGTGATTAAGCCGGAAAAAACCGGTAAAAAAAAACTTCTTCTATGAGAACAAACTGGAAACGTATTCTCCAAATCAATGCAAAATCACCTAAAATGACCACTGGAGTTAAGAGGTCGCAAAAAATGTAAACAATACCAAAGTAGAAGCGAAAACTTCCCCGAGCAAACAATATAGATGATTCATTGGCATCAATTGAATGTCACAGGCCAAATGGGTGGTATAAATAGCTAAAAGAGCAAATGCCAAGCATAACAGCGTCCCTTGAACCCATGGGAAATTCATTATTTCTGAATAGCCTGATTTAGACACAGAACGAGAATATCAGTTGACAACGGTGCACCCAGCATAAATATTCATATTAGGTCATATTAGAATAGAATCGAAACTATTCTGAGAGCTCTCCTTTCGTAAACTGAAGTTCCCTTTTTGTTCAATATGTCCTCTTCCTCTGAAATGACGAATATCGACAATTCCTAATTTTCTCTGGATTGACCCTTATCGTCAATTTAGATTACTCTGTCCCAGGACAAGTTGCATTCCTGGACAGGATTTGAACCCGGAGCACCCACTATGAGAAAATGTTTTTATCTACTTAACCACTAAAGATCAACTGGCTGACAATTGTACCGATTATTTACCAACACTAATTAGTATATTTAAAATAATTTCTGAATAGTGGTGAAGTCTAGTAACCTAACCTAACCGTAACCGTTTTATAACACGCGCTTTGTATGATAAGTTCTTTAATTTCATATAGCATTTGTTTTTACATCTCATAGCAACTGTTTTAAAGTTTTTATATCTCATAGCAACCTTAAGTTCGCTTTTAATTGCCAGTTCTTGTAATTTAACGGTCATTCGTTATTGCCTGATGAGGGTGGTCATTCTTCGACCATACGAAAAAGCGTTGTAGCCATTAAACGATGAAGTAAAATTTTGCTACCATTGATCATTAATGGTATACTACTATATATATATTATTATATATAATATATAGTATATATATTAAATATATATATATATATATATATATATATATATATAGCTTGAATATCTGTAATGGTTGACCAAACGATAAACTCCCAACAGAAGGATCCAAAAGGATGCACGTTGTCTCCTCAGTTAGTATTTAAAGTTGCATATAAACTGGAGAGGAAGACAAAACTTCTCGAAGGTCCAGGAAATTTAACAAAAACGTTTCGGCCCTTCGGCCTTCGTCAACTAACATTTTTTTTAACATAGAGTACAAGTTAAGAATCTAAGGATAAAATGGCCTAATTATTACAGCAGTGGAGACTATATAGTCTCTGAAAGACTAACAATGGCTATTGTAATGGAATACAATTAAGTAGTAAATTGTATGGTACAATACAAGCCAAAACTAAAGCTTGATCACTAAAACAAAAGTAATGATGTAATAATAAAATCTAGAGTTATGCAAGTAGTTCAATCTATTTATGTAATACCGACTACAAATTAGATGGGACTATAATGGAAACAAAAAAGCTTTTTATGGAACATTGAAATTGATCCGTTTTTTTGAACGGAATTCACAGCGCTTATTGAGGGCAAAAGGCTGCAGTACGCGCAATTGTGCCACCCAATAACCCTCCCGCTTTAATAAAGTGTTATCTAAATCTCCATCAGTGTTCATTATCTTCTCAGTGACAATGAAATTGAAGTCCGAAAGGTTGTGAGGAAAGTTATTGAAATGAATGGCAAGCTCGCACGATTTTTTGTTTCTTTTCATGTCAGATTTGTGGTTTCTGAACATGACTTTGAATGCATTGGAAGTCGAACCAACATATTGCACTTTGCATTTGTTGCAAGAAGCCAAGTAAATAATTCCAGTCGAATTGCATCCAAGGTTTTGTTTGATTTGATACGACCGGCCAGTTGCAAAACTTGAAAATTCACCAGCTTCCAACAAATAATTACAACAGAGAATTTGGAGGTTGCAAGAATGTCCTTCAAATTCTTTGTTCTACGGTATGCTGGAATGACGGATTTGGCAGGAAAAATTTCCCTTACTACTTGGTTGGATTCGAGCAAGTGAAAATGTTTTTTAATGATCAGCGAAATATTAGGTAGCCTCGGATTGTAATCGACCACTAAGGGAAAGGTTTTTTTTCTTAGTTTTTGTTTTTGGCTTGAGAACATCTGATCTCTCCAATTGCATGGCCTTCTCAAACTGTTTGTCCACCAGATTCCCATTGTAATTTTGTTGTTTGAGGTAGTTTTTGTATTCACTACAGCGCTTCACAAGAGAGGCGTTGGTGGAACAGTTACGCCTAATTCTAAGGGCTACTCCATAAGGGATAGCTTTCTTACAATGATCTGGGTGTGAGCTATTGTAGGGCAAATACAAATGGCTATCAGTGGGCTTGGAATAAATATCTGTTGAAATAAAGCCATCTTGTAAAAGGAGAGTAAGGTCCAAGACATTGAGGCTGCTTTCAGAATAAACCAATACAAATTTGATGGTATGATATAGTGAATTAATATAGTTGGTAAATTCAAGGAGTTTCTCAACACCCTATGTCCATAGATCAAAAATATCATCCCTATATCTCATCAACCAAAGCATTGGCTTAATTGTACCCTCAAATTTCGCTTTGTGATCAATTACGCCCATAGCCAAGTCTGCATAAGAGCACGCATTCCTGGGCCCCATCGCGGTTCCGTGCTGTTGAACATAGTTATTGTTATCAAATTGGCAATTGTTGGATTTCAAACAAATTTCCACAGCCTCTAAAATGCATTCTGTGGATGGTATTTTGACAGATCTTGCATCTAATGCATTTTTAACTGCAGTAACCTCCAATTCGTTGTCAATATTGGGAAACATTGCAACAACATCCCATGAAACTAACAAGGTACCGGTTGGAAAAGGCCCTAATTGATTAACTTCGTCAATCTTATTGATAAGATGCGTAGTATCTTTGATAAAAGAAGGCAAACTTTCTGCTAAAGGTTTTAAATAATATTCAGTAAAGGCAGCTAACTTTTCAATCGCTGTTCTGCAACTAGAAGTAATAAGGCGGAGCGGGTTACCGACTTTGTGGGTTTTGACATTGCCAAAAGCTGTTCCAGGTCTCGGCCGATTGTTGGTAACCCAATCAGCGATTTCATCTGTTATTTGACCTTCCCTTTGCCACTTGCTACTCCAATCTTTAACTAATTTTAAATGCTTTTGTGTAGGATCTTCTGGCAGCTTAGCATAGTGCAACGTGTTATCTAATTGACTGGACATTTTTTCTGCGTATTCTTTTTGGTCTAATAAAACAAAACGAGAGCCTTTATCTTGAATCCTAACAACCCTGTCATCTATTTTCAAATTTTTGATTGCATGACGTTCCTCTTTACTGAGATTGTCCTTAGGTTTACGAGAGTTCTTAGGGTTTAAAATGTCATTTCTGACTTCTGACTTCTGATAGAAAGAGTTCCACTTCAGGAAAAACTGATTTTGGTGGGTCCCACTTACCTTTTGAGGGCACAGGAGGCATGTTCATTTCCACCCGTTCTCCATCTTGTTTTTGTTCTTTGTTGTGAAAAAAAGAAGCCAAACGGATGCGCCTCTCAAATTTCTCAATATCTTCATGGGTCTTCTGTCAATTTATATCTTTGGGGACAGGGCAGAAGGATGGTCCCTTGGAAAGCAGGTTCTCTTCGGCGGTAGTCAGAACTTGAGATGACAGGTTAATGGGTTTTAAATCCAATTCGGTGGAATCAACTGCCGTAACAGGTTCGTTGCGTCTGTCTTTTGAAATCTTCGGGTGTCTCTTGTTTTGGCGGATCTTTCTGCAGAAAGATCTGCCAAAACAAGAG
>NC_090885.1:4748752-4758752 GCF_036669925.1 Montipora capricornis
ACAAACTTTCATCCAGGCTTGAGTTCCTTTGTCTGTCCTATCATTTGTTTACTTTTTGCTTTAGACTTGCTTATCGTTTACATTAAAAATAGCAAGACGATTCTTTTATCCAATTGTTTCGATTGTCCAAAGGATACTTAAAGTGATTACTGACATGGCTACACGCATTTGAGAGAGCACAGTGCAGAATGGACATAAAATAATGCCTTACACTGATGTGATTGTAACTGATATAACTTAGCAGCCTTACAACCTCTATTGGTTGGTTAACAAGATGCTCAGTTATGGGAAATACATTTCTACTTCAATGGTCTTCCCCATAACTAAGTACTGTAGTCATCATTTTACTAAGATGATTGACCAACCAATGCATATATTAATATTCATCTGGACATATGAATCAAACAAAGGCTCAGTTCCCTTAACTTTAAGGGATATTTACACGATGACATCATAATATTTGAATACGAGTCACGGTATCAGAATCATTCTGACCTTGCTTTCCTCATGGTAATAAGCACTATTGTTGTTTTAACCCCATTAGGGTTTGAAACTTGAATAAGTTAGGAAAAACAGAATTAATTGTGGTAATTCTAGTCAAATGATGCCTTCCTGCAAATGTCCCCTTCTTGCCAGACTTGACGTCAATTCATTGAAACCAAATATTACAATAATAAGAAATGGTCTAAAGTACAGAAAAAATGCTGCTGAGTTGACATCTGTACAGTGAACTGTAAAACTGGAAAAACCTATTCTTCTTGCATCTATGGCTATCACGCTTAACCACGTTTGAACCACGCTAAAGTTACTGTGCTGCAGCATAGCAACCATTACAAACACTGTTGCATACCTTGCCCTTACTCTGCTTCAATGTGCCAGCAGATATTTGAGTTGAAAAAAAATACAGTGTGTTGCAGAGTTAAAAGAACAATGAAATGAAAAAAAGAAAATAAGTAATAACTAAGGAGACTTTTAACTCTGGGTCAATCGCCCGGCCCAGAAAGGGTAGGTTTGTGGCAGAGGTCTGCTTGACCTATTTTGACCAGCCACTCTTGTGACTTTTGCTGCCGTTCTTTGCTGCCTCTTGCTCATACGGGCCTTGTAAGTGGCATCCAAGACTGCTTTAATATTGCATAATTTGCTCCTTTCCCACTGTAGCGGTTTCACATCCCTTGCAGAGGGTCCACTTGTTTGTCCTCCATCTTCATCACTCTCCTCTGATGACATAAACTCAACAGCATTGTCTAGTTTTAGCAAATCTCTTGCTCTGTCCTTGTCCTATGTGGAGAGTGCTGCTTTTTGCACAATTTCTAGTCAATAATTCAATTTCTAAAAACCCAACAATAGATAACTATCAGATGAAACACTTGAACGAAGTCATTTTCTTACTGTATACAACATGAACAGAAAAAAAAAAAAAAAGAGTAGCATGAACAACCTGTCTTAAAATACCATAGAAGGGATTGGTTGCACTACCATGCGATGGACAATTGATTATAAGATACTTACATACATTTTGTATAAATGGATAGTGCATTTCCATTATTTTACTCTTTGTCACCAATGCAAGACCAAAGCAATTGAAGACCACCTTTGCCATGCATTGGGAGGCACGGTGGCCTCATGGTTAGTGCGCTCGACTCCGGATCGAGTGGTCCGGGTTCGGGGCCTGGCAGGGGACATTGTGTTGTGTTCTTGGGCAAGACACTTTACTCTCACGGTGCCTCTCTCCACCCAGGTGTATAAATGGGTACTGGCGTAATGCTGGGGGTAACCCTGCGATGGACTAGCATCCCATCCAGGGGGGAGTACAAATACTCCTAGTCGCTTCATGCTACAGAAACCGGAGATAAGCGCCGGCCTGATGAGCCTTCTGGCTCGTAAGCGGAGACTTTACCTTTTACCTTACCTTTGCCACATTGCAAATCCACTTATGTCCAGAATTGACCCTAATGAAATGCACGTCGAATTTTGACTTCCAACACGAAATTTCCCGTTAAGTATAAGCATTTTCTATCTTTTTAAGATAAAAGTTAGGGTTAGCGTCATTTTAAGGTTAGGGTAACTACTGCTGTGTATCTTTATTTGAAGATAAGAGTATAGGGGACACTTTATGATGTTAATTGTCTGTAATCTTAGACTTGAGTGGTGTTGAAGTTGGGGCGAAGACCAAGGAGATGCTTCATGAGGTTTAATGAAATCGGTGTGCATCTAATTAATCAATCCTGGACATATCAATCCTGGGTCAAACCTGGACATATCTGTGCAAGCCATTTGTCTTCTCATGATCATTATTTCAATCACAGACACACTATAATTTAATTTAAAATTATTGCCCTTGTTGCTATCAATAGAAATTACATCAACTGATTTGCCAACACCAATAATTATTATTCTACATGTACATGGCACACACCATTGTCAAAAAAAGGTACAGAACCATGATACAATTTGTACCATGACTTCTAAGAGATGTAACAGTGGGGAAGGGGAAGATAAGAAAATAACATCCTTTTTACATTGCCAAAAGAATGGAAGCAATAATTGGTGTGAAGAGGTGGTTTTACTCGCAATTCATGTGCTCTTTTGTATTCTAAGGAAGGGCAGTTTGACAGACTATTGCCTTCTGTTTTGTTATACCTGACTGACATAGGATTTACAATACCCTGGAGAGGTACTGCACAAAAATGCAATGTGTTAATATGAACTGTACCTTTTATCTCTGCCTTGACCCATTTTTCCTTTCAAAAATTAATTTCCTCTGATTTCTTTTTGACCATAATTTCCTCAATCTTCTTGTTCCCTTCATGGTCATATCTCAAGGGTTTAAGACAAAGCAAATCAAATGATTAAAATTAAAATGAACATGCAGGTAAGGTAATTTCCACCTAGGTGGCATCTCTTAGCTAGAGGGTGTAATCATTGGAAGTACCATTTGGATATGAAGTACATGTACAGTGTAACATGCTTTGTAAGATGTAATTATGCTTGCTAGAAGTAGAGAATCATTATCTTAAACCAAGGTCATGAAATCATATTTTAATGATATTTTAACACAAGTGACCAAATTGCTATTTTAACTCTCAAAGAGGGATTAACAGCTCTTGCACTACTCTAACTCTGTCAATGAAAGCCATTTGTAAAGTCACAACTCTCTTTGAAATTCAGTAGCAGATAAAACCTTAAATTGCATAATCTCAGCAATGTAACATCATGCTTTCAAAATAAAATTTTGACATCATTGACAAAAGTGCAGCCACTTTGTCCACTCAAAGATGGATAAAAAGCTTTGGCACAGCCCACTCAGAGATGGGCAGCCTGACTTTTGTCAATGAAAGCCAATTACTGTTAAGTCACACCTCTCTTGGAAACTCAGTTGGCAATATAATTGGCATATCCTTACCTCAATGAAATCATAAAGTGCAAAATGAAATTTGGACATCATTGACAAAAATGCCATTTTGTCCACTCAAAGATGGATAAAAAGCTTTGGCACAGCCCACTCAGAGATGGGCAGCCTGACTTTTGTCAATGAAAGCCAATTATTGTTAAGTCACAACTCTCTTTGAAACTCAGTGAGCAATATAATTTGCATAACCCAACCTCAAAGGAATCATACGTTCCAAATGAAATTTGGACATCATTGACAAAAGTGCCATTTTGTCCACTCAAAGATGGATAAACAGCTTTGGCACAGCCCACTCAGAGATGGGCAGCCTGACTTTTGTCAATGAAAGCCAATTATTGTTAAGTCAAACCTCTCTTGGAAACTCAGTTGGCAATATAATTGGCATATCCTAACCTCAATGAAATCATACATGTAAAATGAAATTTGGACATCATTGACAAAAATGCCATTTGGTCCACTCAAAGATGGATAAAAAGCTTTGGCACAGCCCACTCAGAGATGGGCAGCCTGACTTTTGTCAATGAAAGCCAATTATTGTTAAGTCACAACTCTCTTTGAAACTCAGTGAGCAATATAATTTGCATAACCCAACCTCAAAGGAATCATACGTTCCAAATGAAATTTGGACATCATTGACAAAAGTGCCATTTTGTCCACTCAAAGATGGATAAACAGCTTTGGCACAGCCCACTCAGAGATGGGCAGCCTGACTTTGGACAATGAAAGCCAATTACTGTTAAGTCAAACCTCTCTTGGAAACTCAGTTGGCAATATAATTGGCATATCCCAACCTCAATGAAATCATGTGTGCAAAATGAAATTTGGACATCATTGACAAAAATGCCATTTCGTCCACTCAAAGATGGATAAAAAGCTTTGGCACAGCCCACTCAGAGATGGGCAGCCTGACTTTTGTCAATGAAAGCCAATTATTGTTAAGTCACAACTCTCTTTGAAACTCAGTGAGCAATATAATTTGCATAACCCAACCTCAAAGGAATCATACTTTCCAAATGAAATTTGGACATCATTGACAAAAGTGCCATTTTGTCCACTCAAAGATGGATAAACAGCTTTGGCACAGCCCACTCAGAGATGGGCAGCCTGACTTTTGTCAATGAAAGCCAATTATTGTTAAGTCAAACCTCTCTTGGGAACTCAGTTGACAATATAATTGACATAACCTAACCTCAATGAAATCATACTTTTAAAATAAAATTTTGACATCATTGACAAAAGTGCCATTTTGTCCACTCAAAGATGGATAAAAAGCTTTGGCACAGCCCACTCAGAGATGGGCGGCCTGACTTTTGTCAATGAAAGCCAATTATTGTTAAGTCACAACTCTTTTTGAAACTTAGTGAGCAATATAATTTGCATTTTTTATAACCTAACCACAACAAAATCATAATTTTCAAAATGAAATTTGGACATCATTGATAAAAGTGCCATTTTGTCCACTCAAAGATGGATAAACAGCTTTGGCACAGCCCACTCCAAGATGGGTAGCCTGACTTTTGTCAATGAAAGCCAGTTATTGTTAAGTCAAACCTCTCTTGGAAACTCAGTTGACAATATAATTGGCATATCCTAACCTCAATGAAATCATACGTTAAAAATAAAATTTTGACATCATTGACAAAAGTGCCATTTTGTCCACTCAAAGATGGATAAAAAGCTTTGGCACAGCCCACTCAGAGATGGGCGGCCTGACTTTTGTCAATGAAAGCCACTTATTGTTAAGTCACAACTCTCTTTGAAACTCAGTGAGCAATATAATTTGCACTTTTTATAACCTAACCACAACAAAATCATAATGTTCAAAATGAAATTTGGACATCATTGATAAAAGTGCCATTTTGTCCACTGAAAGATGGATAAACAGCTTTGGCACAGCCCACTCCAAGATGGGTAGCCTGACTTTTGTCAATGAAAGCCAGTTATTGTTAAGTCAAACCTGTCTTGGAAACTCAGTTGACAATATAATTGGCATAACCTAACCTCAATGAAATCATACTTTTAAAATAAAATTTTGACATCATTGACAAAAGTGCCATTTTGTCCACTCAAAGATGGATAAACAGCTTTGGCACAGCCCACTCAGAGATGGGCAGCCTGACTTTTGTCAATGAAAGCCAATTGTTAAGTCACAACTCTCTTTGAAACTCTCTATATTTGTACAATTTGCATGACCCTAATGAATAAATTCATGAGATATTTTCACTTTGAAAATTGTACAGCATTGACGAAAGTGTTATTTTGTTGTCTGGGAGATATATTATGCAGCTTTTAGCACAGCCCACCCAAAGAAATTTGGGATTACATATACCACAATGAGAGAGAGAGGTGTACTTAATTACAGTAATTTCCAATACAGTTGACTCCTCATACAAGAATAATTATTATCATCCGGAAGTGGTCAGGCGAAAAAAAAGGGAAAGAAAAACCAAAAAAGAAAGAGGATAAAGTTTGGATACCTACATGTAGGTTCCGAACTTGGTTAAATTTTAGTGAACATTAATTTTTGGACAGCAGAGAATTCCACTAACAATAGTCCAGGACAGCTGTATGTGACATAGTTGAGGTAGAAATTGGTACAAATGAGTATTCATGTTTGCATCGGCTTCTGCAAGATAGTGAACATTGGTTCCCACCACGGTTTATTTCTGAAAGATTACTGTATTTGTGATTTTGTATAGCATAGACAAGGGAGCATCTATTTACCAACCTGGCACTTGTCAGAAAGCCTGCAAAATCCTCCCTCTGTTTCCTCAATTCTCTGTAGGTCTTTCTGACAGCGTCCTTTTATATAAACGCAAAAAGAAAATCACCATGGTTGGCTTTCTTGAAATGTCAGTCTTTTTAAGTGACACAGGACAATGTCCACCATACCTTTAAGTGAATGAGAGGTGCACAAGTCCCATAGATTCTAACCACTTTTGAAGGAAAATAGGGAGTGTTTTTTAGCTTCAAAGGCACGAGCCTCGAGGGAGGAATGGGAGAATGCCGCCCAGGAAATTTTGCAAATCTAGTTTCTCCTAAGTGGCATCTCCTGCATTAGCCTGGGAGCAAGCTCTCTTGCGGGGTGGGTGGCTCACTACTCCTGCATTGAACATCATTTTTATCACATCCTTTCGCATGAACTTAATATTCAGTATGGAGCTATTTCCTTGCCAGGGAATAAAAAATCCCTGATGAAGTGAGCCTCTGTCGCACGAAACGCGTAGGAGAATAAAAAGAGTCATGCAAGTACTTGTTCGCAGAAATGCTACAAACTGGCTTAAAGGAACACACGTAACTCTAAACCTTAACATTATAAACTTTGCCGCTAAAGCACTAAGGTGATATATTCGTTCACAATTCTTATGAAAATACATTAATTTCACAATCGCTGTTACTCTTACTCGGTAAGATTTTTCTCGGTACATTACTGTAATCATAATGTAACAATAAACGTTCTTGGTAAAACTCATAATTATATTGATTACAACGCATGCAGTAACAAGTTTTGAACGAAGGACTCTTTGGAGTTCACTTAATTTGACCGAGACTGAAAATAATAAGATTGCAGCAAACTACAATTCAGTACTTACGGAACAACTTGGATCAACCGACGTCGACGAGCGCTGTTTGGAGCTGAAGAGACTCTTCTTCGCTTTTGATTTGCACATTGCGTCCAAACGATCGTTAAGCTTTTGGTTAACGGACCTCAGTTCAGCCAGCTCTTTCAAAACGGCTTCCATGGAACTTGGAGTCACTTTTTTGCTGTACTTGAGCATTGCTAGTACTTGGGCAACCTTCCCGTGAAACCATTTTATCATTTGCCGAAACCGAAGGACTTCAAGAGAACGACCAAAGAGCGAAATAGCAAGATTCAAAAGGCGCGCAATTATAATTGACCTCGGTTCAAAAACGAGGCAATCATGCGCGGTAAGGACAAAATGGGAGAAGGTTTCAAAGGTCGATAAACTGATCTTCATGTCGAAGAGTGAATGTGGAAGTTACAGTTTAAGCGAAGCAATATTGGTGTTCTTCACATAGCGTTTCGAGAAGATTGTATCATTTTCATTTCGCGATTCATTGCCATAAATAGGAAGCATCAGAACATTGACAGTACAATGTATAATCGTGTGTCCTCGTTATTTGACTCCGATATATCTTTTTGCGGCCCAGTATTACTCCGTCCGTATCTTTGCATTTCAGTTGAAACTTGGATAGATATTTGCGAGGCTTGTAGAAGGCTGCAAGTATTACAAATGATTTCATTCTCGGTAACCCCTGGGGAAGCCAGCCAGGACGGGACGCCGGACCTTTGCCAGTCCTCATAATGCTAGTGATTCCTTCGTCCGGTTTTGACTAACTGCCCCTGGGTCTCCGATGTCAAAGGTTTTTAAAACAAAGATCAAGGAGACACTATAAAGTATAACTATATTATACCTTGTTGAAAATGTTAATGCTTGTAACTGACTTGTAATATATACGTGTGGGTGGTTTTTTAGGACGTTTTGGCTAATGTTTCGGTTAATTCTTAAGCCTTCATAAGTAGGGTTGATGTTTTAACGCGTGATTTAAAATAACTTTGCGCGAGCGGTATACGCGACCCTTTACATTTGAGGGTCATTGACTAGGAAGATGCGAGTAATTTTATCATATCATATACCCCTAGGCGTCACGTGGACTTGCTTCAAAGGCTTTTTCTCACTTACAAGCTTGATAGCAAAATTTTTAAACTCAGTGAGGTTATTTCTGAATCGAATTTAATTTTGCGAGTCTTGGACGTATTTCTGGTCTTGAAACATGTTCAAGATCACTTTTTTAGAATAAGTAAACCCCTGATTAAGAAAGGAATTAAGGCTTAAGTTTCTTAAGAAACTGTGATGCTGCGTCGTTGACCTTTAGAGCGTTTTCCCTTATCAACTCGTTTGATAAGCTAAATTTTCGTAGGTCCACAAAGAGGTTTTCGGATCCTAAGAGGTTTTGGGGTTTTGGACTGAGTTCCAAACATGGCTGGTGTAATCCTGTAAGTACTAATAAAACTTATCGGTTGTCCTAATATTTAGCGCTTTCCTTGCTTCCAACTATACCGTGATTAAGTGAGATGTATGATGCTGTATGAAGTTTTTCATCCGTGGCCTTCATTCGGTTCCCTTCGTTTTCGGAAGATATTTATAAAACAGGCCGTATGTATGCACCATGTATATATATTTATCTTTCCCGAGAATTTCCGAGGTTGTCCAGGCTTCTTTTGATGAAAAATTGATGTATTTGCATGATGCAAAACAATTGTCCAGGTATTGTTTAGAGCGCAAATTCAGTAGTAAACATGTACGCTGAACTGGCGCCATTTCATTTTGCCGAAAGAGGAAAAGCCCCTTGGAAAAAAATCTCGATTTTCTGAGCGAATCCGTTTTGCGGAAACACGAATGAAACACCCGTACGCGTTTCAGTCAGCGGAAATGCTGCGGAAACGCGAAACATTATGATCGTTTTTCTCTATCGAGTTTCCCGTTGTATCCGCCCTGCGGAAACATAACGGAAAGTTGATGTATCGTGTTTCCGTCATTTTTCCGAATTTCGGAAACGCCTTATTTCACCCTGTGTCAGTGCCTTCTGATTTTCTATAGCACGTACCACAGGCATCCCAGTGTATGCTTCACGGAAGCATCTCGTTTACAGACAACTGAAACATTTTATAAAAGCGAAAGTTGAACGAAAAAATTTAAGAAAAATAACAGTAAAATATGTTTTCCAGGCAAAATTTGGTCATTTTAGCGTTGAGTACGAATTTTTGGATGCAAAACTAAAATTTTCTGCAATTTACCTGCTTTCTTGGACATAAATTCGACCGAAAACTGATGAGGCACAAATATTTTTAGATTTTTAGGAATAATAGATAACGTGGATTCAATGCGTACTGTGATAATGCGATAAAAGTGTCAAATTTGCGACCCATTGCTAACGGCAACGGAAGCGATCGCATTACGTTGCCAAAAACCACCCAAATAACCGGTCAGTGTAAAACGCAGACTGCAGACTACAGACCAGGGATAAAATGCAGACTGAGGGTAAAATGCAGACTGCAGACTGCGCGTTAATGAAATTAATGAGTGTTAGTAGCCGTTTGTACTTTCACACTGAAACCCCAACACAGCTCCCATCGCTTTGGTTGCCCCACCGCATGTTTTAAATCCGGATTTTCATCGAACTCTGTAAGAATTGAAGCTGTTTGAATCCTTGTTATTGTTGGAAAAAGGATAGTTTCGTTAAGTGAGTTGCTTTTAGGCAAAGAAGTCACCACCCCGGAATTCAACTGTCCATTTTGCTGCACTGAACAAAGTAATCGAGTAATTACCCAATAACTCAATTTATTTTGACACGCATGTCTACAATACCAATTAACAAAGACAGAGCTAACGTGGATTTTGCAACCATTTAACGTTTCAATTCAGTCGGCTTAAGCCAGTATCACTGAGGTGTAAAAATTTGTTATTAGGATCCTTTCATTCGCTTTCGTGTACGTTATGTTTATCCTTTAGTTCACAAGTTCGTTTGTTTTGCATCTGGAAGGTGTAATTTTCAATTATAACCTCT
>NC_090885.1:4773752-4781252 GCF_036669925.1 Montipora capricornis
TAATTCGCTCTTTTGTTCGCCTATATCGCAGCTTTCCTACCCTGCAGGCATCCTTTAACATGCTTAATAAAACCAGTGTCATCTCAAATTAGTGAAAGTGCTAATTATTTGTCTTTTAGGTGTTGTGTGGTCACTGCTCGTGTAGTGGAATTATAAATTGCTATTTTGAGCCACACTCAAAAGATTGCAAAATGGGTATTTTACAGAAAGCAAAATCACTAATTTTTATGTTTCTGAATGACGAAATTGACCATTGTTGCATGTGCCGAGTTCTTCACAAGACTAGTTGCTAGGCTACGTGCGAAAGTCGGAACAACTGTAAAAAACAGTCTTCTGCAGGATTCATACCTACGACCTTCATAACATCGGTCGGATGTTATCCTATTGAGATATAAGAAAACGTGGGAGCTTGTTTATTATTTACAAGAATCTGCATCGATAATGTGGCCCCTGGTTTGCGGGATCCATAGTGTCAAGAGCTCGTCAAGGAGAACCTCTATCCTCCATAATTTGCCTAGGGGTCAACCCTTTCCCGAGAAGATTTATTTATACATACTTATTTATTTATTCATACATATTTGGGAGATTGAACATGCCCACTGTTTTAAAAGCCAATCAAAACAAAGCTATCTAAGTGTCAAGAGAAATATGATACTTTTCGCCGAAAACTTGACCGTGAAAATAAATCATTTTACTCGGGAAAGGGTTGACTCAAGGAATTAGTGGAGATATAGGCTCCCATTGGTGGGCTCCTGACAGTGTCATGCACCTCAAATTTTCAAATACAACTGATGGGTCGACACCTTGAAACATGCCTAAGAGCGCATTTCAAACCAGATAAGTCCAGAAAAGTTAATGCTAGTAATGAGATGCAAACCGACTTCAATAAGCATCACAAGGTTTTCCCTTGCTCTTCTCTCTAACTTAAACATTACTGGTGTGCCGAAATCCAGACAGTAAACGTCACTAAGTAGTTTACATTTTCCCTTACCGAAACGACCAACATGTACCTTACAGTTAGAAATAGCAAATGCTTAGACCTAACTTGTTCAGTTGGATATTAAAATTGTGCGTGCATCTAATTACTGTCATTTCTGGACATAAGAGTTGAACGAAAAAGGAATAAGAAAAAATATAGCAATAATTTTGATCGATCAAAGTAAATGCTGGCTTCTATCAACAGTGTTTTTCTGCTGAAAGCATCATTCGAGAAGTAAAAGGTGAGGGAAAAACTCTTGATCAACATGACTTTGGCCAGGCTTGTGCGAACATCATCCTTCATCTGGTTCAAGGCTACTGCATTGAGCAAGGGAAGGGGCACAATGAAAGTGAAATAAAATTGCCATCAAAAGTATTCTTCATCAACGACATATTCAAGGGAAAAAGTCACTTATCCGAAAAAGACTTAGAAGAGATCATGACAAGCCTTAGCATTGGTAAAGTGTCGTCAAATGATGCCCATGACCATATGGAAAATGATGGTCACAATCACAGGCGTCGCAGGTCAGCTCCAACTAACTTGTTTCCTCAAAAGGAATTAGGTGCTTTTCATGGTGTCCAACGCCGAGCCATTGATCCTCAAGAAAACAAACCTAATGGTCATCACACAAATGGCGCTGTAAGTTTTTGATGAGTATTCATCTTTTGTTATACTTTTGACGGAATCTTTACTCATTTGTGCTAATACTTGGAGTATTGAGGCAAATTAATTTTCATTATAACCAAAATAATATTGTGTGAATTTTAGCGGCTTTTCGATGCCAATAAATTATTACTTAACATCACTTTAGTCAGGAAAAACCAATTTGAAATTAGATGGGAAATAGGTTTTTCCTAATTAAAGTGATGCAAAATAAATTTTAAGAGATCTGCTAAAGCATACAACAACAAAATCGAACGGTACAATCCGACGTTTCGGAGTGATCATTGGAAAAGTATGCCAGGTCATGCAAATTACTGAATTTCAGGCGATGTTGGCGCGAAAATTGACATAACACAGTGCAAAAATTACTCCTCAAACACTGTCACGCAACAATAATAAAAGAAATGGAAATCGTTTAAGGCCAAGAACTTGGAACGTTGTAGGAAAAAAATCATTTAACCACCTCTCCAATTCCCAGGTCTTTTCACGCAACTTTATAAAGACGCCATGTGGTCCACCAATATGGCGGCCGGTAATCAACGGAAACACATGTAGTTCACTTTCCGATGAAAGCGCTTACTTTTCGCTGATGAGAAAAAATACTTGTATGAACACATCACCTAATGATGGGCTCAAACTGCTGAGATTCATAGGGATAGACATATTTTCCCTACCAGTTAGCTTTGTATCATAGTATCACGCAAGGTGACAATTCGGAAATTCAAAATACTGTATTTTCGCAACGAAAGACATCACGGAACTGGAAACTTGAAAAAAAGATTTATTTCTAGGTCATTTTCAACTTCCTTTAGATAAAAATTCAGAAGACCTTGCGATTTTGATTATAGAATTTGATGACGTTACTGTGAAAATCATCTATTGTTTTCTTTCTTCTTTTGGGGGTCCACGTTTTGTACAGTCCCTGCTTAAGACCCATTAAAATCTCCATTAAATTCCACTCAGAAACCGTCGTTAAATTACCTCGGCAGAATTTCTACCATTTAGGTTAACCAGTCTAGAGTGTTAAACAGTAAGGATTATGCTCTCACCAATACTCTCTGCACCCTTCGATCAACCCTAACCCTTACCCTGACATCCTCTACCACTTTACCACTACTATGCTGAGCAAGATTGCACATAAAAATATTGACATTAAGTGGTCTCTTTCTTAGTGTTACTCACTGGAAGACGTGCTTAACGTTTTTGATGTTGATCACTCCACTGGTGCAGATAGTTATGACTTTCAACAACTTTGCCCGGCATTTGTTCAACAAGCCACGAGTGGAGCATGCAACCATGCTGAGTCACACAAAACAGAAACTGAGAAGGATTTACTCAAAAGTAAGTAAGTTTATACAGTAACAATTATTGGATGAGGTTGAGCATGATAGCGATAATTATCAAGGCCAAAGTTTGTGTTATCTGCCCAAACCGAAGGACTGTTTTAGATGACACTGACTGACGTTTCGACAACCTGAGCGAAAATCATCTTCAGAGTCAAGTGATTTGAGTACCTTCAATAGATACTATAATAACTCCGGTCGTAGATGTCATTGATCAACTTACTCGTGATATTATTGGGCGACTGTCAGTTAAGCGTAGATGTAATTGGCTGGGAAGACTCAACAGTGATAGGCCGGTGCATTTCGACCCGTCTATAGGTCTAAGGTCTGTACGTGTATCGTAGAATACGTTAGGCAGTACTGTGAGAGTAAATCAGTGGGTTGTTTGTCTGTTCATGTCGTCGATGAGTCGTTTGTAGGGTGCAGGAGGTTGTAGGCATCGGTTTATTGGTGTCTGTTCTAAGTTAGTAAAACTGCTTTCCAGTATCAGCTTTCCCTTGGTAGTAGTTAGTGCTGTAGGTAACACATGTAGCAGAGTCCCAGTCGATTCTGTGGTTTGTCTGTAGATGGTGTTCAGCAATGTTATTGTTGATGTCACCGTTCCTCTTCGCTCGTCTGTGTTCATTCAGTCTAGTGTTCAAATATCTGCCGGTCTCACCGATATAAGTGGCCTGGCAGTCAAAACATTTGATCTTATAAAGTGCTCCTTGTCTGCCCTTAGGTTGATCTTTATCTTTGACATTAGTCAGTAGTTTTCGTAAGGCAGTGATGGGTCTGTGAGCAACACGGATGTTGTAAGGCTGTAGGATCCTAGCGATAATTTCACTGACTTGACTTGACTTGACTTGCGACTCTTGGAGTATGTCCAGAAATGCACACAGCTACAAAAATTACAAATTTCGCAAAATTGTTCATCCTTTGAACATTTTTTACAAAAATGGCGAGATGTACAAACATTTGCAATTATTGTTACACTGCAAGGCACAAGTAGATCACTGCAAGAGCAACAAAAACAACAAATTTCACCAAAACTGCAAATCAAACAAAAATCACAAAAATGTGCAACTTGTGTCACACAGCAAGGCACAAAGAAATCAATGCAAGAGCAACAAAAACAACAAATTTCACAAACCCTGCAAATTCAACAAAAATTACGAAAGTTTGGAATTTGTTTCACTCAACAAGGCACAAGGGATCAATGCAAGAGCAACAAAAACAACAAATTTCACCCAAACTGCAAATTCAACAAATATCACAAAAATGTGCAACTTCTGTCACATAGCAAGGCACAAGGAAATCAATGCAAGAGCAACAAAAACAACAAATTTCACAAAACCTGCAAATATAAGAAAAATTACAAAAATCTGGAATTTTGGTGACACAGCAAGGCACAAGGAGGTCAATGCAAGAGCAATAAAACAACAATTTTAACAAAAAAATATTCGCAGGTTTGAGTTAGTTCAACCCATTCAAAATAAGCAAGGCTGTATCAATGAGGTGTGATTGGTGTTTTCAGTGCGGTACCTTTATAGTGGTTGGCTTATATGAGCTAGTAAACATTCATGGCCATATCTGCTGGTCTCACTCAGGAAAGTCTCGTTATGTTTGTAAGTTGGGCTTTGCGTAGACTAGATGCTTTGAGAAACATGTGGAATGGGAAATAAAACGTTTATCTTGGGTGCTTTTCCTAATTCCTTGAACTGAATAGTACTTGCAGTGATACATGTCTTGAGATTAGCAATCTTGGTGTTGAAATAAAAATTTGGTTTTATCAACGGAGCTGATAATGTAAATTGGCCACCGTACAGAGATTATAAAAGCTGACGTTTCGAACATTAGCCCTTCGTCAGAGTGAATCAAGGGATTATGGGTTACGTGTAGTTTTTATAGTAGAGTAGGAGCTACGCTATTGGTGGTAACATGGCAACGTGAAAAATAGGAATATGTTAGTTAAATGAAAAGCGTTCGTTAATACCGTGAGGATTAAGGGCGCCGATTTAAAACATGAATTTTTGTTCCAGATTCTTGCGGCTTTCCGTCGTACCTAGATGTAGGGAAAGGCCGCAGATAGCCATGTGTTTTTTGGAGTGGTTAGGCAGATTAAAATGGCGAGCGACAGGCCTAGATGCATCCTTGTCATTCTTCTAGCTATGCCAATCTTTTTGTAGGATATGTTGAACACCAATTTTTTAATCAGTACAACGCCCCAAACCTGAACTCTACGGCCGCTACATCGACGACTGCATCGGCTCTATTTCATCCAGCAGAGAAGAACTCGATCAATTTATAACCTCCGTCAACTCTTTTCATCCGGCTCTTAAATATACCTGGGAAATTTCGGAAACTTCATTGGCTTTCCTAGATATCAAAGTTTCTATTAGAGGCAACGTGCTATGTACTAGTGTGCACTACAAACCTACTGATTCACACAGTTATTTGTTGTATTCATCGTCACATCCATCACATGTCAAGAACTCCATTCCTTATTCTCAATTTCTTAGACTTCGACGTCTATGTAGTGATGACTCCGATTTTTCCAGCAAATCAGAGGAGATGTGCCAGTTCTTCGAAAAACGTGGCTATCCTGTCTCTGTGGTCAAAGCGGGCCATCATCGCGCCCAACAATTTGATCGACAGTCATCACTACAAACGTCACAAAAAGATAAGAATGACAGAATTCCATTCACCCTTAGTAATTTTAAATTACTCCAAAATGATCCCGAGACTGGTAGAATCTTTTCGCAACCTCCACTTATTTCATTCAAACGCGACAAAAACGTAGGCAACTTTTTAGTTAGAAGCGCGCTCAAAACTAACGAGCAACCCGGCACTTTCAAATGCGCGCGCTCACGATGCAAACCTTGTCTTTTCATTGTTAACACTAGCAAAATATCAGGACCTAAGCGATCTGTTAAGATCACCGAGCGTTTCACATGTACCTCCGCAAATGTCACTTATTGCATAACCTGTACGTTATACAATAAATTATAGGTGAGACAGGTAGACGACTAGGTGACCGATTTCGCAAACACCTTCGCGATGTTGAGAAGAATGACAAGGATGCATCTAAGCCTGTCGCTCGCCATTTTAATCTGCTAAACCACTCCAAAAAACACATGGCTATCTGCGGCCTTTCCCTACATCTAGGTACGACGGAAAGCCGCAAGAATCTGGAACAAAAATTCATCTTTCAAATCGGCACCCTTAATCCTCACGGTATTAACGAACGCTTTTCATTTAACTAATATATTCCTATTTTTCACGTTGCCATGTTACCACCAATAGCGTAGCTCCTACTCTACTATAAAAACTACACGTAACCCATAATCCCTTGATTCGCTCTGACGAAGGGCTAACGCTCGAAACGTCAGCTTTTAGAATCTCTGTACGGTGGCCAATTTAAAACCAAATTTTTGTATACTACTTCCCCACCGACGCAGCACCACAGTTTCTTTAGAAACTACCCCTTCATTGGTGTTGAAATAGCTGCTTCGGCACAACTGTCTCTCACGATTTACTTTGTTACGTAACCGGCGAAAATTGTCTGAATCCCCAGGGGGCATCGTTCACGTGGAGCTTGACTTACTTAAGTGGCATAATGATATCAATGCCAGTTCTCACAAAGTCGAGAAATAAGCGAAGCTTATTCTCTCATGCAACCAGCCGCAGTGTCGAGTACAGACCAATCAACTGACCCTAAATACCTGCCAAGCTCAGCTCTTCGACTGCCTCGGGTATCCCTACGAGTTGTAGAACGCCGACTTGCGGTTACGCAGGGGGCGTGGCTTCGGCTGCAGGGGTACAACAGAATGATCAGACAGGCCAAAAGGCGGGAAGATTTGCGCCAGGTTCTTGTCATACACTTGCGGCATGTTGGTTATTATGAGATCGAGAGTGCTGTTGCCGCGGATGGGTGCCCGAATAAGCTGTTTCAGTTTAAACTGCACAAGGAGGCGGCTAATGTTCAAGCGGTTTAAGTCTCCAGTCAGCGCGATGCCACACCCAGGATATAGGCCTGCCCCGAGGCAGTCGAGGAGGCCTTTGTTATCCCAGGTCAGTCAAAGCCTTGAGCTTGATCTTGCTCTTTATGTAAAGCCCGGCACCACCATGAAAACCAGCTGCGCGGTTCTTGAGGATCCGGTTGTAACCTGGGATGTGAAGATGGTTTTCACAGGCATTAGAGTCGTAAATCCAAGTTTCTGTTAAAGAAACTAAGTCTGTACTAAGGGACTGTGGCAGTTAGTTCGTTGTATGGATATTTCCTTTCATCGCAAAAAGCTGGGAAATCTCGTTAGAGCGAATTTTTAGAACAACAACAGAAATTTTCGTTATATCGATATAGGTAACGTTTTATGTAACAGTGATGTTGCTCTAGACTATACACAGCTCTGAACAATTTGTACTAAGTTGATAGAACTGATTATATAAGAGACTAACATAAAACGGATATGTAGATATCTTGATAGTGTAAACAGTGTAGAATGTTACAGGATTAAAGGGTTTTCGTCGTTATAA
>NC_090885.1:4788752-4806252 GCF_036669925.1 Montipora capricornis
CGAAGGTTTGAGGTAATTGGGACGGGAATATAAATAAGGAAAAACATAAATATATAGTTAGGAAAGATAGTGGGTGGGAATTATGAAAGGGTTAGGTTAACCCTAACCTAACCTTCAATTAGTTCTGACAACCTAGAACCGATGATCCAGTAAAGGATAAATTTCATGAACTGCGCATGTGCGGGCCGAAGCTCAAAACTTGAACAATTCGGCGGAATATTTCAAGATTGTCCCGACTAAAACGAGATGGCGGATGCAAGTGGAGGGACGATTCAGGTAAACTCGAATTGCAATCGTTATTATTTTCTTACAATGACAACTTACCCTATTCTTACAGGGTTTTACCCTCGTGCCGCAATTACAATTGTCTCCGCACCATAAATTCTGGCCTTTGCACGGACATCCTCTGTTGCTGTTTCCTTTGCGCTTCGTGCTGCACGAGCTCTTACAACTACATCCATGTGATCTTTCCTAAACGATAAGAGTTTGATTTTGCGGGTTCTAGATGTCAAAATAAAGAAATCGAGGACATTCCATGCAAAACATTCCCACGTACCGAAGAATCTATCATGGCGGCCTTGATAAACATGAACGCTGTAAGAGCGATTTCCCGAGCATGCGCAACTCATGAGACTACTCCTTTACTTCAGTTTTTCGGTCATTTTAATTAATTTACCAATCATTGACGAGATAAGTGGCTCCATATACCCTACGCTGTGCTTCCCGTACGTTATGGATGTAAATCTCGGTAAAATAAAATCATTAGGGTTATCTGAGTTTCTTAAATTGTATTTACCCATATTAGAGCTAAAGAGACCTGATATAAAACGCGGAACCGAGTTATTCTTGACTATATACATTAACATTGCCAAATCCTGCAATCTTCGATTACGTAATGTTGGAAGCTTTGCCCTCCCTAAAATTGTTTCGTATGAACTGTTCTTATCACAGTAAATAGCTCCCAATACCCTTTCTTGTAAATGCTCGAGTTTCCTGTCATCTGACGCACAACAAAATTTCCATACTGTATGACATTACGTAATTTGGGGCAATGTGAAAGCTTTGTACATATTTCGATCATGATGGATTGATAGGCCGTTACTGTTCATTTACTAACGATAACTTGTCACTAAACAATGATTTTCGTTAACTACAATAGTAGTTCACTTAACTACATATTCATCAGTCTGGTTTCTGTCATTCGTTAATCAGTTTTCTTCTAAGCTGAGCTATTTGTTGATAGAGTTCAATTCAAAGACAACATATATATATGCATATTTCCACAACCTCTCAAGGCACTCTTAAATAAGCTGTTAAGAGAATAAAAAATATTGACAATTCACTAATTAGCTAGAGAACAAAATGTACAACATAAAACGAATTGGCTAAAAAGGTAATTGCAAGTAATCAAGATGTTGGAAAGAGAGCCTGAGTTCATTATCATGTGACAAACTGACAGACAATCCTGCTGCCTTTAAGTCAATTCATGATTGGAGATCTCATGAATCGAAATTGATTATATCTTAAACAGACTGCTAACGGCGTCCAGGCGGAATCTGTTGACGGAGATAAAAAATGTACATCACATCAAGACAAGAAAAGTACCAAATCAAGCCCGCAGTCTCCTCCGTCAATCTTAAGTAATGAAAGAGCTAAAGGAAATACCTGGAGGAACATATCTGCTGTGGCGTGGATGATTATAATAGGAGACACCCTTCATAATATAAGCGATGGGCTGGCCATTGGTGCTGTTTTCTCTCAAGGTGGCAGATCTGGTATTTCTGGAGGAATCAGTACCTCCATTGCTGTGTTTTGCCATGAGCTTCCTCATGAACTTGGTAATGATTTTTATCAATACCCAATTGATTTTCAAGAAATGAAACAAGCCACCACACGACTTTTTAAAGTCGTGTGGGGGCTCGTATTTAAAAATACGTTATGTTTCCAAGGGGTATGTTCATCCAAGAACTGGTCATACCATTGATGACCTCCGCTGTTGAGATAAAATTACCAAAGCAGCGCACTACTTTAATTGCTTGGTTGTTAACGTTCCTCGCATCTGTTTTAACAACAGACTATTCGACTACGCGAAGGAAAAGAAAAAGTGGAAGGTAGTGCCTTTAAGAAAATACATGGTGCAATTTAAGGCGTTTTCATTTTAATAGTGTTTTAAAATGAACAAATGCACATATCCAGGAATACATCCGACAACTTCAGAAAAGTAGGCGTGAAAGGACACTTTTAGGAAGTAGTCATGTTTATTTCCTCGAATTATGATTGAGTTGTACAATTCAGGGAAAAATAGCCAATACATTTTTATGTCACAGAGGAACTCATCAAGATACACATTATCAGCAATTTAAGTGATTTACCTGAAATAGTTTACAAATCCCTAATAATTGACGCCATTCTAAACAAATGAACCACAAAAAATTTTTGACATGTGACTAAAGAAATTAAGGAAAAGAGATGGAAACTCGTTTTTCAAGGAGCGAAGGTAACAATTTGGTTATTAACGATGAAATGATATATGAAATGCATCATATATTCCTTAAGTGTTTATCCCTCCTTATCCTGTAAGGTACTGAAATCTGGGGGATGGACGGCACTGGCCACTTGTTCAACATAAATCATTGGAATGTAATCATTAAATCCTCCCGATAGTAACGCCCGAAGGGTTTAGCCTGTGTACAGCCGCCCGCACTCCTAAAAAAATCGGGGAAGAGCGTTTGTGATTTACCGTTGATAATCGTGTTGAATGCCACGTCATTTTTCCTGAAATTAGTGGAAAGTGATTTGATTAGTTATTACCCCCCAATTATTACATCATTGAAACAATGAGTTTTCATTTGCTTTTATTTTTATTTTTCAAACGAATATCTTCCGTTTACATCAATAACACCGTGAAACATATTACGATGAGTTCGTGTGTACTTTGTGCAGGGTAAACAATACTAATAAAAATCTTTTTGATGAACGAAGAGGTGGGAGCAGAATTGTTATCTAGAGAGTGCCAACTAAGAGGAAACGGATTCTACGTAGATTGGTAGGAATTGTTTGACAGCATTCAAGGAACGAAGGGCGCTCCTGACGAATCTTCACGAGGTGAATAGAACGATTCAAAAGATTGTTCACTTGAAGTCTTTACTTTACTTTACTTTCCTTTAGTCTTCCACTATTCCCTTACCAGTCAATGTAATCCCAACGCCCTGCTTGGACCAGTGTAACCATTTTCAAGGACAAACTACAAAGCGTATTGCGCTTGAAGATTTTAGATGTGTACACATCGAGGAAGATAACAGCTAATCGGCAACGATCGGGGCTGCTCTGAAGATCAACGAGTTTTCTTACCCGGTTGGAAGACCTGCATACAAATCCTTTCCTTTAAAGAGTGCTTCTATGCATTTTTATTGTTCGATATAAAGCTAAGGAATCTTAAAACTAACGGAGACTCTCTTCAATTCTCACGACCATTTTGAAAATTTATCTCCAAAAAGAATGTGAGCACTCAAATTCTGGTTAGCTTAGATCACTCAATAATTTATTCAAAATTAATCCGGAACACAATTACCAACGGTAAATCACAGATGCTCCTCCGAATTTTTTAGGAGTGCGGGCGGCTGTACACAGGCTACCGAAGGTTCGGAAAATGGTTATTAAATGACTTTACTGTTTCAAAAGTCATCAAAATGCAAATGCTCGTTCTTAGATCAAAAGCCAAGGAAATCGCAATCTAGCAATTCAAGTACAGTGTAGTATCAGGTTTTCACTTAACTCAGTATTAGAGAGTTTTTACACGAGAAAGTCACTGACAAGGAGTCCATAAAGCGGAGTAAAGAACATTTGTTTTTCAGGGTAGATCTTGTGGGCCGTTAATAGAAAGAACTAGTTCAAATGAACGCAACAGAATTAAGTAACCTAACCTCAAAGAAGGTTTTTAAAAAAAGAGTGATAGAATTCAATTCGTGAGTACCTCAGACCAATCACGTTGGCGGTCTGAGTGAGATTTGAATACAAAGCATCCAAATGTAGATCAGGCGCCTTTACCACTGGGTCACGGGTATTCTAATGCCGTGGACTGGATTCCAACTCTGTTGTTTTATTTTTCCAACAGGTGATTTTGCAGTCCTGCTTAAGGCTGGAATGCCAGTCAAGATGGCGCTGTTGGCAAATTTTTTGTCTGCTCTATCATGTTTTCTTGGTTTGATCATTGGTATAGAGGTCGGTCAGCAAGGCGAAGTTCGTTTGTGGTTTTTTGCCATCGCTGGGGGCATATTCCTCTATGTGGCGTTGGTTGACATGGTAAGAAGCTTACTCGTACCTCAGTTTTTGATTTATACCTTAGGTGGACAGGTTATCGTTGAAAAATACTTTAAGCTGGATGGATACTCTTCACAAAACATAAGCCAGGATTATCCACTTTTTCTGGATTATACTACTTTTAACTTTTTCATATCGTATCAGATCAACGTGATTTGTGAGATATCAATTCTTTATGTGGACTGGTGAAGAGAAGTTTAACTGGCTGCTCTCAAAATGATATACTTCTCTCTAACCGAGTTCGAGGTCCGTACTGTAAGTTACGGACTGAGTTTGTTTTCCGTTGATGTATGGCCCAAGGCCGAAGCAAGCGGGCTATAAATCAACGGGGAAAAACGAGGAACCGTAACTTACAGTAAGGACCGAGAAAACGAACTTGGTAAGGTATTCATTATATCTCTGAGGTAATCAGGATCGCGGGAAAAACAAATCGTTGAAGTCAAGTGGAATGGTTGGCATGCGTCAAAATTCGAAAAGGAATAAATCTTATTGGCTTCATCTCAGTTTCACAAGTTTATTTCACATAAACAACATGAAAAACGTATAAAAAAATGTATCAAAATTTCGAATTTAGCGGGCCGAGCATCGGGCCCTTACTGAAGAATACGACTCGCTAAATTAGCCAAATCATAGGACGCGTATTATTTCAAAGATACAATAAATAACTGGAACTTTTACGAAATTCGAAATAGTCAGAATGTCTTTATTCCTTTTTTGTTTTTCCATAGCTACCTACTCTGATGCACAGCGAGGCGTTAGAGACTGAACCCCTGGTCACATTTGCGTTACAAAATGCTGGACTGCTTCTAGGGTTTGGTATCCTCTTGATCATAGCCTTGTATGAAGAGGACTTAACTAAACTTCAGTTCTAACACATGCTGCATCGAAGCACACAATGTGCATTTTTTTTTGCAAAAAATGTCTCTTTTAGACTAAATAACAATTAGACCCGTAGCCCGTCAATAGCCCATGATGCGAAGCCCAATGGGCCCTTGAGGGCGTAGATTCCTTAAGAGTAGTTTGTAAGCGTTGGTTCATTTTCCACATCCCGGCAAAATTCTAGCTTTAAACTGTGCAAGACGTCTACAATGGTATGCCACAAATCGTTCACAAACCTAGCGGCTACAGAGTGGCTTCTTTGGAGAAAAAGAATTTCAGCTCACTCTCAAAAACTGCCCTTGCAGTATGAGTGCAAGGTCAACGGCATTAAAAACGGAACTTTTGTCAATCGAGTGAGAAATCGCTCTAAGGACCCTTTAATAGCAGAAATCGTTTCAAACTTTCGTTCACAAAAGCAGTATTGTCTTTGATAGTGCAAGAGTGATTCTCCCCAGAAAGTCATTACTCTCAATCCTTCGATACGATAATACTTGTAGCATTCTTGCCTCTGTGCGCGCAAGCACGTTAAGCATTTTCTTTCACTTCCTAACCTTTTCTTAGGCAGCATTTATGAATTAATTAAACTTAGGTCCCTACTGATTAACTCGCTCCCTGTGTAGGTGTGTAGGATGTTTAAGTATGAACAAATAAATACTTGAGGCAAACTTACGCGGGAGAAGCGTAATATTTCAAGAGTGAAATCGGAGGAAGAAAGCAAATCCAATCGCGAGACTTTATTGTAAGCTAGCTGCTCAGTTCAAATCGCGAGACATCTGTAAGGGTGTATTTCTGTGGGTTTGGTTTTAGGGCTAGGGCTAGGGTTAGGGTCAAGCTATTCTCTTCTTACGGGGAGAAGTGTAGATGAATAGTTAACTTTAACTTTAGAGAGTTCGTGAAGTCGGTATAAAACTAAAAGGCACGAAAAGAGGGAAAAGAAAGAAAGAAAAGAAAAGAAAAACGCGAGCGAAGAGGCGAACAAAAAATACAACTGCTTCATAATAAAAAGTTTATCTACATGGAACAATTCTTTGAGGCGGATACGTTTTTCAGGCAACCGGAAGTGAAATTCTGGAGGCACTCGGACGTGAGGGGTCTTAGAAGCTGCACGCCGTGTCTATTTGTATGTGACGACGCGTCAGATCTGAAGGGGAAATCGAAGCGTCCCAACAAACTAACAAATCACTCAGGACAACAAAGAAAGTTGTGAGTGAGTGAACTTTATCATCTGGCGGTCCATAAAATTGATTTTCGAAAAGAAACGTCGCGATGTGAAATTTTTATGGAACATTTTTCTCGGAAAATAGCTCACTTCCAGTTGCCGTCCGCGTCTCCAAAATGCCCATGCTTAAGCTCCCTATTGTTGTTGGCGAGCCAACAGCCACCACTACTGTGAGGGCAATGAGTAAGAAACAAGCCTTCAGGCGTCCAGAGTTCAGTGCCATTTTGAATTGGACACTTTGCGAGGACAACGCTTTCTGGCCGCCATTTTAGCAGGTTAACTTACAAGTTTTACGGAGTCTGGTGGCTTCGCGTTGCTATCTGGAGATGCTTCAGTGGATTCATGGTTTAGAGAAATTCATGTTCCACGATTCTGGCGTGTTCATTTAGCGACTGGATTCGATTTTTACGAAAAAAATGGTGCTTGTTTTGGGTCGATCGGAGTCCATACGCTGGCTTCCGTCTCCTACTTTGTCACTATACTATGAAGGAAGGTGAACGGGGACCATTTTTCCCGAAACTTCGTGTACGTATTAAAGACAACAACAGCTCACCACATGGTAGGTTTCATCGATTTTTATTTCCAATTTTTTGCAAATTTCCAGACCTAAACTTCGCCTCATATGTCCTCTATATTTACCTATGTGGCACACACAGTGAGCCTCGGTTACCTGTGCAGAGACCAAGGATGATAGTGCTGCTACATATTTCAATCCTTATATCAGACAAACTTTCACGGAACGGAATTGAAAATCGCCGAAGTGGGCTGATTTTGCCTTTAGCAACAGGAACTTTCGTGCACGAAACCGTTGAAAAACACCTTACCGACCTGGCCCAAGGTTCAAATTTGTTACACACAGGGTGGGCGACGAAGAGTTTAGTCTCAGTGACAGGTACAAGATGAGGCCCTTCTCAGGAAAGTACTGAGCTGTCAAGCATATACGGACCAAGCTCAGGGAAATGCTGATGCATTATAAAGATGTTTCGCAAACAAAACATAAACATTCAGTTTGTTTTACAGTGTACCTGTCACTGACATCGTTGCCCACCTCGGTAAGGTGTTTTCCAATGGCCGTGCACGGAACTTCGTGGCAAAGCCTCGCCGTCGACAGTCCTCGATGTAATGGAGCTGTTAGATTAGCGAGCCGAACATCCCTCACCGCGGCTGTTCTTGTCCGATAGAGAAAGGAATTAGTTAGAGGAGGATTTTAACGTGCACTGGGCTAAATCTGGAGGCGACCTGAGCGTTCGGAGTGAATTTACAGCCGATTTCCTTCGATGGATATGCGAGACCGCCGCCAGTAACCAACCTTGAGGAATTATATACACGAGAGACAAACGGGTAGAACTAAAACTCCCTCGAATCGCGCTGAAACGGCCATAAATACTAAGAACATACCATAAATAAGACAAGGAGGCAAGGTGAGAAATTGTGGTTTATTTTTATTTCTATTTTAATGCCCTAAATAACGATCGCTAAATTCCCAATACAAACCCCTCATAGAATTTATGTAACGCAGCAACGATACTCCGTGGGCTTGGCGTACCTATGGTGTTGTGCGCATATAGATGCGTGTTTGTGAGGCGCATGTTTGCGTGGAACGGAAGCATGAGAAGAAAATAGTCGCATACATGGCAAAAAACCCACAGAGCAGAAAGAACGGCAAGTATACGTGGGAAAAGGCGCACGTATATCGTGTCATAATTTTGAAATAAATGGCGGACCATAATCTATAAAAGCCTATGTGCGAGTGCTTCCAATGCAATGACCCACACTTTAGCAACGATATTGCTTTAGTGATCGAAGGAGTCCAAAAAATGTAATCTTCCCTTTGCTGTCTCCAAAATTAAATCAAAATTGACACCGGGAGTGTCAATAATGCACGATGCATTGGTGCAAACAGGTGTTTCATTGATCGCGGCCACTCCCGGTGGGTGCATCAGAATCCAGCGAAAACTTTGTTTACTTAATCCAATTCCGCTGCTGTCACAAGATTTATTTGGATGAAACTGGCAGAAGACTAGATGACAGGTTCCGAGAAAATCTTTGCTCCACACGGTTGGGCACTCAAAGTCAGCGCGCGCTATGACCTTACAAACTCGTTAATTCTTGTTTAAATTTATTTAAAAGTTATGGCCCGCACTTTCAGTTGCTTTTGTATCCACTGAAGAAGAGGGAACACCCTCAAAACTTCTGGTTTATTTTAAACAATGGCGCATTTTGTTCATGAATTTTTACGAGTCATTGCGCCTCGCAGTTTTCTCCGACGGGATCAAGGACTCGCATTCCACAATAAGATTGGTGTATTTCAACCCATTTCTAAAGGCTGGTTTTCACTAGCGACGGAGTCATAAGCGGAGTCGGAAGAAAATGGGAAAGTTCTGACTCTTCCGACACCTGTGCCGTCAAGCTTTTGACTCTGCTTAGGACTCCGATCTTTGATTTTCACTAGGTCATAAGCGCTCTTACGACTCCGACTCCGTCGCTAGTGAAAACCAGCCTTAAGGGTTCCTGTCGAAGTTCTCCAAGTCGAACTAATAAGTCTCACTCTTAAATAACCCGAGAAAAGGAACATCGACGAAACTTGAAGAACTATAGGCAAAAGTGCTCAAATGTTACCAACCATGCGTGGCAAAATAATCATTCCATTGACTTCGTTAATCCTTGTGTTATTGACAAAGGCAATTACACTAGAATCTTGGCACGCAACTAGAACCGTCGACGCGGAAAATAAGTCAAAACCGTTGCCCAGGCAATACTCTACTTTATTGTAATTAGACCTCATTTACACTTTTATCTCTTAAGCCGTCTGCAAATGCACTGGATTTGTCCACTGTACAAGCTCTCAACATGTTGAGTGCATTTGAACGGTGTTGAGTCTTGGCAAATAAAAAATATAAATATATGTTACTCTGGTGTTTGAAATATAAATTATGTACAATAAAAACGTTTTCCGACGTTTCGGTTGTATTCAACAACCTTCATCAGGGAAAGTGAAAGATAAAATTTACACGAAAGCTAAGATATAAACTAAAACGCTAATTAAAATTCTAAAGTTAGTGTCATTTTTTCTTTTCTGCAATAGTCAAATGCAAATACTCCTTGGGGAGTAGTGCTCCATCGTCTCGGTTGAGGGGGGCTTTAGCACAGTTTATTTCCCAAGCCTCAAGAATTTTCCTTTGTCGCCAGTTATTGTTAGTTCTAAGAATAGTGGCCTCATTCCACGCGATGTCATGATTTGTTTTTATAACGTGGTCCGCAAGTGCTGATTTTTCTTTTTGTAGCCGTGCGACGGCCTTTTGATGCTTGCCTTTTCTAGTTGTAAATTTTCTTTGCGTTTCTCCGACGTAATTCTTGCTACATACTGCGCAAGGAATGTCATACACGAGATCTCGAATTTCTTCTTTGCCCATTTCGTCTTTCGGCTTTGGAAATATCTGGCCAATTGTATTGTAGGGTTTAAAAGTCACTTTGATACCATGATTGCCCAAAACTCTCTTTATGGGTTCGGAGGTCCCACTCAGGTATGGTATTGTGCAGTATTTCTCTTCCGACTCTGCACCAGTTAATGGGTAGTTTAATAGTGGTTTAGGTTTGCTGGCATTCAAGATAAAGCAGAAAAGAAAAAATGACACTAACTTTAGAATTTTAATTAGCGTTTTAGTTTATATCTTAGCTTTCGTGTAAATTTTATCTTTCACTTTCCCTGATGAAGGTTGTTGAATACAACCGAAACGTCGGAAAACGTTTTTATTGTACATAATTTATATTTCAAACACCAGAGTAACATATATTCATATTTTTTATTTGCCAGTGGATCCACCTGGTGACAAACCCAGTTTTAATGGTGTTGAGTCTTGTTGAGTCAAATTTGAAACTGATCAAACTTTTCGCTCAATACGGCTCAACATTTCCTTTCTTTCGCGGTCATGTGTGGAGTTAACGGATGAAGAAACGGAAAAGCTTATAGATTTGTTGGAGAAAAATACATGCACTTGTTTTACCACGTGGTTTTTTTTTTACTTTTTGTCCTCATCGGTGAGTTTACTAGAAGTGCAGCCAAGCATTTCCGTGTTCTGAGGGGATGAATATACCCAAGATACTCAGCCATGATTAAACATGTACCTTTGTGAAATCTTCGGAATGCTCAACATGTTGATTCATTGTTGAGGTCATTTGAACACCCGGCTCAACAACACCTCAACAAACACTCAACATGTTGAGAGCTTGTACAGTGGACAAATCCAGTGCATTTGCACGCGGCTTTATCTGTTTTCCCATTTGTTTACTCGAATACTTTTTTGTTCATTCATGTTTAAAGCGGGTTCTAGATCAAAACAAAACTTAAGATGCTGAATCCGTAGGAGGGATTACTACAGGCAAAAACAACGAATAAACTTATAAAATCAATATTGATTACCCACCCCCAAAAAAACCATCCATGGTCTGGAAAAGCCCATATAGCCTTCATTTTCATTGTACTCGTTATTTTACTTTCTTTCATTCACTGAAACCTACATCCGTTTTAGTTCCTGTCTATAACGCTGCTCGGCAAATTGATTAAACCGCTTTCGATAATCATTGCGGCGGAGATGCTAAGCTCAAGTTACTCGAAACTACGCCAAAGGATATATCTACATAACATAGCTGAAAGACGACAAAATGAGGCTTTTCATCCCATTTGCCTAGACTTACTAGTCAAAAAAAAAAAGTGAACAATTATTGTAAACGTTCAATGTCCGCTTTCTTATCTTTCTCGGAGACCTTCCACCAAAGCGGTCTGAGACCATTGAGTAGCAAGAACAATAATCCAAGCACATCCGCCATGACAGCCATCAAGAGGGAAGCCTTCCCAGAAAGCGCTGTAATCCCGATGGCTAGCTTCAGAATCACTGAAAAAGCGATGTTCTGAGCCACAACACGGCGACAAAAACGTCCAAGCTCGACAAGCTTGAGCGGCAGCTAACCGCAGGACACTTCGTTTGTGTACATCAAACGGACATTCTACGCCCACAATTTGAAACTTTCCTTCGGTCAGAGTTCCCGTTTTGTCAAACGCCAAAATTTCTAATCTTGCAAACGTCTCAAGATAAGCTCCCCCTTTAATAAGAGCTCCTGTCCGTGCTGCCGAAGTGATGTCACAAGCCACTGCAATCGGGGTTGACATGACCAAAGCACAAGGGCAAGCTATCAAAAGTACAAGTGCCCTTCTTCCCCACTCTTTTATCTCCTCTGTATAAGTACCCACACCACCCTCACCAAGTATAGTTCATTATCCCTCCTGCATACTCATTAGCATTTAGTTATGGGAAAGTCACCCCAGACGAGCAAGCTCGCTGGGGAAAACATGAAGAGTGCTAATAGAGTAAGCAGAGGGCCAGGGGGGTGGGGGTGGGTCTATTCCAACCAAAGTTAGGCAAAACTGACAACTATGAATAATTAACTCATGCTTATATAATACGCACGAGGGCTAATGAATATTAATGAAGTATGAATAGTTCATTATCCCTCCTGCATACTCATTAGCATTTAGTTATGGGAAAGTCACCCCAGACTGCGCCTCACTATCGCCGAGGAATTCGCTGGCTTATCCCCACAACCAAAATAAATCCCCAACCTCACCCATCCTTAACGCAAATCACCCTAATTTCCAACCCTCACTAATATGCGAGCACGACTATAAAAGATGCCAACACATTTAAAATTATTTCTACAGAGCTAACTGGACAGGACACCCCCAAACGAATTAGTGAAAACCGAAATAGCACATTCAAGCTGAAGAAAACATTCCAGTAGATATTCACTAAAGTTATCTCTAACAAAAACAAGAAAAGCAAACTGTAACAACGCTCAAGTTTGAGAAAATCAGACATAGTCAAGCTTTACACCTGCATGTAAACATGCATTCAGCGTATACATTCACACCATATCAGAAAGAAAGTAAGCCTAATGTTTAGAAAGCAAAGGTAAAACCTTGCAGGTCATTATACTGCTTGTAAACTTTTGTTAAATCCACCTCCAACGAAGACATGGTATCCGCTGCTCCACCAAGGCCAAGAACCTGATTCAACTTAATGTAATGACGTGCTGTCGACGAGGACTTCCATCCCACGTGATCCATGATCGTATCAAGCTTCGCCCCGGAAATAGCCAACGAAATTGCACAACCACTCCTTAGACCATGTAAGGTAACGTTCCGATTAACAAAAGCTGGAATCCGGCGAACATACGTCGAGAGCCGTGCCTGAGCGGTAGCCGACTCAAAAGGTGCCGGCAAAATTTCACCAGATGGGTTGAGGGGTCTAAACAAATATCC
The DNA here is from genome assembly GCF_036669925.1 of Montipora capricornis. NCBI lineage: Eukaryota > Metazoa > Cnidaria > Anthozoa > Scleractinia > Acroporidae > Montipora > Montipora capricornis. The sequence goes on from NC_090885.1 coordinate 4,801,487, forward strand.
TTGTCGGATAGAAATTTTTAACAGGTCGCATACAGCAATGTAAACTTCCACTGCGGTAACTGGGCAAATAGTAGAATCTGGATGACGCTTGAGGGCAAAAACGTTCGAGGTTCCGTCTCGGAGGGACTTAGTTAATGTATGGTTAAAGAGTAGAGCCTTCTTTTCCGGGAAATAAAGAATCCCCTTTGTTTTCACTCGACCAAGATCTCCAGCTCTGTCACCACTAAAAAATTGTACCTTAAAAAAGGCCTGATCCCTTGCCAAAACAAATAACTGCACCGAAGAGCGAACATGTGAGTTCAAGCGCTTGGTTATTTCTGACGATAAAAGCACCAAATCCTGCAAAAAAAAAGGTTCAGCCTGTTTCTGCACGACTCTTGCACCGAGCTGTTCCTCCCTGACGGCTGATAAATAGGACTTAACCAATGGTGAAGCTGCAGGGTTGGCAATCCCCGGAAAAAGACTATCTGTTGCTGATCTCCCATACTTATTAAACATAGCCCTCAGTTTTCCAATAATCGAGTCAACGGAGCCATATGCTAAACGCTTAGGGCAAACACAAGAAGAAACCCTGTTCTCGCCAAAGAACGGGCAAGCAACCATGTGTACCACTGTTTTGCCAAAATTATCTTTCCAGATCAAAAAGTCTACTACGTCGTCTGGTATAGCCGCACAAATGTCCCTCTTAGAGGTGGTTTCCAGGAACTGCAAAAACTCCATCTCTAAAGCACTTCTCTGTTTTTGATAAGGAGTAGCCTGCTGCTTAGCAACCAAAACTTTCTTCCGCTCCCTTATAGAACACAAATCGACAGGGGCCTTGAGGCTCTTCAAAGTTTTATATGATCTCGTCTGACGCTGGTAACCACATCTCTGGCAATAACGGAAATCAAAGTCGTTGGGCTTGGAACAAGCCGGACATGACACCGATGGCTGAAAAAGTCTGGGCACCAACGGCAAAGACTGAAAGAGAAAATAGTTCCTCCTGTTAAGTTGTTACGACATGCTCTTTCCCATCCTAAATGCCCAGAGGCTATATGGAGAGGATCCAGGTCTAAATCCATCCTTCGACGGAAGAAGAAGCGCATCCAGTGATCCCTTCTCGGCCACCAAAACATTGTTGCTGGACACCGCATTTAACAACGGCCACCACCCGGGTAATGGGGACATCAATGGTACCACCACCGTAACAACCGCATCTACCGATATGAGGAAACGCAAAAGAGGACCAATCAATGCAAATGGCGGGAAAACGTAGGCGTTGACGCGGTCACCATCACACACAGAGAGGTCTTGGTTAAAAACATTAACACCCGATGATCCTGGCGTAGGGTAGGGCGTAAAGTGCTTTAACGGGTTTCCACTCCCGTCACGTTCAACGTTGGAATCCAACGACATCAAATCAAGATCATGGCCATTAATTCCACCAAAACTACGCTGGACGATTTCCCAAGACCTCGGAGAAAGCATGGCATCGGAGCGAGACAATCTTCTGGAAAACCAATCTGCCTCGTTCAAGTGAGAAGGAACAAAAGACATTTCTAGGGACATGTTCCTATCCACCAAGAACTGGAAAATCAATTGCGAGATCTGAGTTAACTTCCTAGAGCGTGGCCCACGGCCGGACCAAGCGTGGAGAACAACCATGCTGTCTACCTGAGCATCAATCCTGCAATCAGAAACGCTTTCAGGAAGTGACTGTAATCCCTTGAGGACGGCCCACATCTCCTTCACATTAATATGCTCATTTCGAACAGTTTCTTCCCAGTAGTCACCAACAGAAATTGTCCCGGAAGGAAGGTGAATTCCAACTCCCCAACGGAAGGACGAAGAATCTGACGTCAAGGAGATAGCTACGTGCCGTTCACTCCTCCACCGAATCGTTTTTCCCAACTATCAAGGAACCTCCAAAACATAATTTCTTCTCTCAGATTCGGAGAGAAATTCACCTCACCACCTCCGGAAGCCTGCGAGATTGACGCCGCCATTTCTCTGATGTAAAATTTAGTCGCTGGGAAAGCCAAGGAGAATGAATTGCACTTCCCCATTAGCCTCTGCAAAGACTTCAAGTGGATAGTAGATTCACGCAAAAGTATCTGCTCGCGTAGCTGAGCAAACTTCATCTTCTTATCTTCAGGAATGCAAAAGCTGTATTCCGACGTCCTCTCCGACAATGGGCGTGACCAAAACCCCTTCACAGCAAACAGTTCCCCATTCAAACGGTCATCAATATACAGAGAACATGCGACCCCCAAACCCCTGAAAAAATTTGTCGGACCCAAACCCACAGTCTGGTAAACAAACGGAGAATTTTTCCAACCAAAAGGAAGCGTAACTCCAACGAGCCACCACCCCAGCCACTCAATACCAAAAAACTGCTGAGAACTAGTAGAAAGCAAAATATGGTCATAACCAGACTTGTCATCAATCTTACTCATGTAGGAGTTGGGATACACGAAGCGAGGCACCCCAACCAGCGTTTCCAGTGAAAAGGGAGTGTCTGCCATCCACAAATTTAAAAACCGGGCATCAATGCATAACCTTGGCTTTTGCGGTTCAATCGCCATAGGAAGGACGAGATGGGGCGGCGGCACTTCAGCCACTTTACCCCAAACACGGATCGCCCCTGTTTCAATACGCTGTAAAATTGTTTCCGTAACAAACTTCGAAAACTGTTTGCAGGAGTAGTGATTCTTGAAAATCATAGTAGGGGGTTCCGCACTCTCATACTTTATGCCCATAAAAGCTCCCTTAAAGGGCTTCATGAACTTCCTGACATCCACCCCATGCTCCAACCATTCCAAGACATCCTTCGCAGGTTCGTACCCGGCCAAGATTTTTCCCAGAGTTCAATTCGAGTACGAAGTTGACCCGAACGAAAGGAGTCCGGATCACGAAACAACAGATCCCGTAAGATGGGAGTTTCCCCCGCAACAATGCCTTGAACATGGGTTAAACAAGCGTCTTCTGAAGTCATTTTCTCCGAACTCGGATTACCCTCCCAAGACAACCATCGGATTTTGCCATGCTTGCTTCTTTCCTCCGCCTCTAACGGCATAAAGGTCATCGTATCTCCCTTGAGACGTTTTGACTTAGGCTAAAACCAAAACACCAAAAAAAAAAAAAAAAAGAGAATCAAAAGGACGTACTTAAATGGAGACTGCAAATCCGAGTTCGGAGGAAATGACCACCGTAGCCCGAGTAATCGGGCTCAAGGGCATGCCTAAAGGCAAAACGCTTGTGGGGTCATTCTCCCAACCTCGAGACCACAGACTAAAGGAAAAAAATAAAACATCACATATTTAATAGTGTCTTTACACTTTATTATTGTCAATACAAATATCAAGACAATCCCGATTTCCATTCCAGAACAGGAAAACTTCCAATGATTTCACAATCTTAACGTTTATCTGGGCAAGAGCGCGAAATATGACCCGCCTTTCCACACACCCAGCACTTTCTCGCCGACGGCGGCCTGGGGCTGTAATTGGAGCCACGCCTTTGGTATGGAGCTGGAGGCCTACGCGTCCGTCCAGTGAACGAAGGTTGACTTACTGCCGCGTGCGGCTTAGTTGCCTTGGAAATAACCTTTGCCACCTCGGCCTCATCCTTAGACGCCACCAACTTTATTAACACCTGTTGAAGGCACGGGTTGCCTAATAAAGGACGGCACTGCCTCAGCACTACTTCAAATCGTAAAGCTCTTTCATCCTTTCTTTCCTTGGTGACATTAACCACTTCATCCAGGGCGGCGATCGCCGCATATGGATCAAAAAGAGCAGCTGGGCGCGAGATCACCATTTGGAGAGTAGACAGCGCGCACTCGATTGCCGATGAATCGATTTTCTTCTTCCACTCATCCAACTCCTTCTTGAGTGAACTGACCGTTGTGTTCGGAACCTAACAAAAGGAGAAAACGCCATATAACTCCTTGATATCCTTAAGCCAGTCCCTACTTTACACTGAGACTGTATCCTTCGAAATCACATATCCTCTCCTTTAAATTTATTATTTCATACCCTGATGCAATTCCAAATTCCCAACATAAAATTACAACGAACCTTCGCATCAGTTCTCACAACCCGTAAAATAAAGCACACGGCCACCAAGTGACCTACCGAAATAACCTCCTCTCCTCCACGAGGTCTGGTTGAAATGGATCTAACGCCTTCTATTTCCGCGAACAGACCAGACGCCCTGTTCATCGGTCCTCGACCGTTTTCTTTTGTTTTTTTTTGTTTTTTTATTACTTTCTATCGCGCCACCTCGTGGCTCAGAGCATACCCACTGCTCAAATGGTCCTCGACCATTTTCTTCCCTTTTTTTTTTTTTTTACCATGCCACCTCGTGGCTCAAAGCAGACACACTGCTCAGTCGGTCCTCGACCATTTTCCTTCCTTTTTTTTTTTTTTCACGCCACCTCGTGGCTCAGAGCAAACACGCTGCCCAATCGGTCCTCGACCGTTTTTTCCTTTATTACGCCACCTCGTGGCTCCGAGCAGACATGCTGCACCCTCGCTCCCACCCTTTTGTCCTCACATTTCTCCATTATTATTCCCTTTGACGCCACCTCGTGGCTCAGAACAGAAACAAACCCTGGCCGAGACCACACGCCCCGCGCCCTTCCCAAGGGACAAGTAAGAAAAAAGGGTGTCAATGGCATAGCTAATTTTTCCCGTCCCGAACAAAAAATAAGAAACAGCTCCCAAATATTGCAAACCCTAATTCATAAGAATAAACGAGAGCAACAGCAGAAAAACACAATATAA
>NC_090885.1:4836252-4846252 GCF_036669925.1 Montipora capricornis
TGATTTGTCACTTCAAATTGCTCATTTTCGCTTTTTCAGTTAGTGTCTCTTTTTTTGTGTGTGTAAGTTTCTTGTTTTAATTCCAGGTTCTTTTGATATTATTCTGCATTGCTTTGTGAACAGCATCTCTTGCAGTACTAGTACTATAGTTTTAGTTCTGGTGAATGCTCTATCTAAGTCTAGGGAACTACGCGTTGCTCTTCTCTGCGCGATCTTACTTTTCTGTCTGCTTTACTGCATGGCAAAAATTAGGGAGTCCCGCTCGACTACTTATGGTCTACACTAAATCAAAACGAAATACTGTATTTCCACTATAAGTCTAAATTTATTCTCAATAATGACCACAGATATCAACAAACACTTACATAATGTGATCTAACTTGTTCAAAGTCAAGAAAAAACGATCACATTAACATGAATTCTTTCCTATAAAAAGATACAGAAAACAGCTTTACAAATATTGGCTGGTGCTAAAAGAAACTTTTAAAATACAACCTAAAACGGTTCAGCTAACGTCATCAATCAGTACGAATTGCCCAGTTCGGGCCACCATTTGGGTAGGGGCGAGTTGACACTTGGTCACCTCGCCTAACAAGGGCAGTGGTTCTTCGTTGCCCCTCGCTCAGACCTTTCAAGTGTTCTTCATCAAGTTTAGTCTTAATGTTCCTAAGCTTACTTCTTTCCCACGGTAGCTTTTTTATATTTCTTAACTTTGGGCCATTTAATGTTTTCGTTTCTCCTTCGCTGTCCTCTGAAGACATGTAATTCAGTGCCTGCCGAGAACAAAGAATCTCCCTCGCCTAAGCCCTAACCCTAACCCTAACCCTAACCCTAAACCGCCGTCCGAAAGGATCGTTGTCGACCTTTCCAGGGTTAGGAGGCGTCTTGAAAGTTTCTAAATGAATAACCAAAAAGGAGAAAAATCACCAGGAACGTGCTTCCATGACCTTTTGACTGAAATCCTGCCATAGCTTTCATGTATGCACTGGCTTATACCATTCAGTGTTAGAAGCTGGATCAATCAATAAAAATCTGCCGAGAGCTTTTTATTTTACAGGCAGTTACAGTTGTAGGGCCGACTACTGTTGTTGGAATTTATCGACGAAAAGGCAGCATAGCAAATTGGTCTTCCCTGTGAGAGAAACTGAGGTATGCATTTCTTTACCACGGTGGTTGATAATTTCACCCGACACAGCACAACTGAGCAAAACTATAATACAAAATACAGCAAAACTATAATATAGTTTTAGAAACTATTTCGATTTCGTTCAGATCCATTTGTTTGTTGAGAGAAGCTTGAATTTAGTTAATACATACATAATTGTAAAAGCCAAATGACCAAAAATTGGTTACAGCAGGGGTTCCAGAGAGATGAGACTGCAAGACATTGAAAAATTAGTACAGCCACGCACAAATTATCTCCGTAATAGTTTTCGCTACAGTGGTGCTGTTCTGTGGAATAGTCTTCCTTAAACATGAAGGCAAGCAAAATGTTTACGTAATTTTAAGTCTCTTTTACACAGTTATTATAATAGCAAGTAAGACACGGCATTCATGGAAAACAGGATTTTTGCTTTGCATATACTTAATTGAATAACTTTAATACTGTAATTTAATTTAGTTGAATCAATGTAACTTAGGTTTTTTATTTTTTATGCCTAATGAATTTTTAAAACCGTGTGTAAATAAAGATTGATTGATTGATTGTAGGATTCTTTCCGGCGCCATGTTGTTTCTCGTAGTTAACTTCTTTCTGGATAGAGATAAGATTCGTTTGGATCTCAGGAAGTTGTTTCTTCAAATCTTGGTTTTCTTTTTTTAACAACTTAACTTGTTCTCCCATCTTAATTTAAATTATAAACAGGCGCGTAATCGCCGTCTTATAAAATTCAGCAATTATTGGATGAGATTTTTGTGATATCCGGAAAAATCAAAAATCAAGGTCGAAGTAACAGTAATTAAGACCTTGATTATTCCGGATATCACAAAAACCGAATCTAATCGAACTTTATTACACATCAGTTTTAAAGAAAATAACGGAAAATCGAAGCTTAATTGTCTCTGAAAAATGCTTGATCACCCCCAATTTTCGATACAAAAAGAAGTTGCTAAGTCCTGCTTTCTCTGCATACTTTTAAACTGCGCACAAATATCCCTTCATTGGTAGGCACCACCCATAGGGAACCTGAGTATCTCGAGATACAAAACGTATGCGCAGTAACAAAAACAGTCATCACTTATAATCTTAAGCTTTAGGTAACTGGTTATAAACTTACCCTCTTCAGACGATTGTTCTTCTTTGCTTGCCTCCGATGTGCCTCGAATTTAGAATTTGTAACTCTAGTTCTGTTGTGCCTTGTTGACCGCCAATGTTGTTGAACAGAAGCTAAAATGAGACGATAACACGAAATGATTGATCGAAATTAGAAAAATCAAGTTTTACGATCTGTCGTGGGTAAAATTGGTAAATACTTTGGCTCTGCCAGCCTTGAAATTTCACCAGAACTCAAAACAATCTCAACGGCTTTTCTTTGATGACTGTCTACCTAAACTCGGTTTTATCTGCCTCTTTTATTAGTATCCACTGTGACTTTTGCTTTTTGTTTTTAAAGTTCCAACAATGATCAACAGCAAATTTGTGCTTACAATATGCCTGATTAAACATAAATGCCATGTGAATAAAAGACAGAATTCTAGACTGATCTTTAAACATACATGTATTCTCGTATAACTAATGCCACGTACATCTTAATGTCGGGACTTCGAAAGTAGAAAGACAAACAAATCATATAAAAAGTTCAGGAAACTTACCCTTGATAACTGACCTCTCCCACTTTTTCTTGCCATAAACTGACCGGACTTCACTCACAATTTTCTTGGACATAACCTGATTTGCTGGACTGCCGAAACTACAGTTGATAAAAACAAAAAAAAAGTTGTTGATGGAATTTGAAATTATCAAGACTTAAAACTTGCCAGACAATGGTTATTAATCCACGTTCTATATTGTAGCAAACGGGACAGGATTGACGCTCAGTTTTTCCTGCCCCTTAGCACACTTAGGTTTATTGATTTTTTCGCCGGCTCATTTTGATAATAGTTTGCCCCTTGGTAATTCTAGTAGAATCGATGTTTGTATAAAAATTACTAATGGTCCATTTTACTCTTCGAGTTCGCGGAAATTTTTTTTATAGTGAAGTATGTCTGCCGTGGTACAGCGTGATATCTCGCACTGCTATTCAACCTGCTTCCCAGAGAGCCTGGGAACGAGGTTGACTGGTATTAATGTAGTGGCGGATCTAGGGGCCACCCCCGTTATTTTGGGTTCAGAAGGAAGAAAAACAACTTCCCCCCCCCCCCCCCGCCCCCTTCCTTCCTTAGCTCAGGGTCTAGATCTGCCACTGTAATGGGCATTGTTGTGGAGCATAAGCTGTACTCGGCATTGGTCCCACTAGAAAGCTTCCCATCACTTAAAACACTTCCATGGACTCAGGCCCCTCCCCCGAGTTACCCTGGCGGAGGTAACTTTTAGCTTATTTCTTTGCAAAATCAACCAACCGTTTACATTAGGATTGCAAACCCGTCTCGGGGAGCGAGGCAACTCGGATGGGCGAGTTGTCTCACCTCAGCAAGTAGGGTAACCCTGGCAGGCGGGACAACTTTTCTATATATAAACGCTTTGGGTCGCCAAACGGGGACAACTCTCGGCGTGGCGAGTGTCACGTAATGCCAAAATTTCGGATTTAAAGCAGAAATTCGTATCAAAGAAGTGAAAATTAACTCGGCAAAACCCGCTGTGATCGACTAACCGAGGGAAACGTAAAGAAAGAGGGATATCTATACATTTGATTATCCAGCAAGGGTTACGAATAATCGTGCAGGGTCCACTTTGACTCGGCCTACAGGGGCTACGTTTTCACATATAAACACTCGATAAAGTTGCCTCAGGAGGAGGGTTGTCTCGGGTAACGGCCGAGACCATATAACTGGGGCCTCAGTCCAAAAAAAAAAAAAAAGAAAAAGAAAAAAAAGAACTACTGTGCCTTGCTTCACAATGCAATAGAAGATTTTAAAAACAGTCATAATAAATCAGAGAACGTTTAGAAATACATTTGATAATAAAAATTAACGGTAAAAAACTACGACGTTTCGAAGTCTCCATGACCTCATTATCAAGTAGAATGTTAAAACTGATGTCAAATTGTAGCTCAGAGATTATATACAAATAAAATGTGATAACTTCATTAGAATAATGAGCGTTCATTGTTATTGGTGTTTAACGCGTCAGTTCGTGCAGTATATGTTTAAATAAATACTTTTGCACGTATTGAGTCAGACTGCGTGTTTAGCTTTGGTTTTCGTTCGCGAATGAATAACATTTCGTGAATTAGGCAGTCCATTTTCCCGCAGCATTTCTTGAGAACAGAAAACATTTCCTCTAGGCTAGTGAACGCTACGCCGTGGGCTTCTTTCAGATGCTTGCCAATGACAGAGGCTTTATGTTCTTCTATGCGTTGATGTAGATGGCGTGAGGTATAACCGATATAATCCGCATCGCACGAATCACATTTGAAAATGTAAACAACGCATTGGTGGTTAATTAAAGCGGGCTTCTCTTCTTGTATCTTGAGCTTTTCCTCGATCTTATGACTCGTGAAAACTGGTTGTAGGTCAGTTCCGATTTTCCGGCCAAGATCTTGTCATAATAAAGACCGATAAATCACTATGTTTTACCTGGTGTTAAAATCAAACGCAATCACGTTTTCCTGATCCTCTTCTTGTCGTCGATTTTGTTAAAGTTCCTTGCAAACTTTCCTAACGGAATTCTAGTATGTTTTACAAGAACAAAAACAAAATCAAAAGAAAGAACGTTAAAATCTTCGACTTAACTATTGATAGTTTCACGAATATAAAGTGAAGGACTGCCCCCTAATGAAGTCAGTTTTTTTTTCGCTCGTCCTCAACTACCGAGAGCCTAGAATAGGGTATTCGCTCTTAAGCATGAAAGTTTCAGCTAAAAGCCAATGTCATTGAGCGGTCGATAGATCAAATTAGGCCCAGTTCAGACGCCGAACTTTTCATCAGCCTAACCTAATACCTTGAATTAAGTACATGAAGTCTGGCTCAGCCGGGAATTTGGCCTTTGGAACGGCTTTGATTCAGACGCCGAATTTTTCATGTGCTGAACCTAATACATAAATTATAATAACTTGGCCTGAAAACCGCTAACATCTCGATTTGTTTTGGTTCAAACTGAATTAAGTTCGGCGAATTAAGTTCGACGTCTGAATCAACAGGCGTACTTTTGTTAATTTGGGTCGGTCCAAATTCGAATTAAGTCCGGCTCATGAAAAGTTCGGCGTCTGAACCTGTTACACACCCACCCTGTAGTTTGCTTGGCAACGAAAACTATTCGAAGAATTTGGTTAACGGACGGGCTTCCATTAGTATTACGGAGGGACCAATACGTACAACGGTGATAACATTAGTGGCTACGCCTCTTCGAGGCCGGTAGCCACAATTATAATTACATGTATGTCATGTGCACGTGGTTAAAACCAACGATGTATGGAAACGCACGCGCTAGGCGCGCTTAATTCAAATGTAGCACAAAAAGAGATACAGTCCTCGTGAAATAATAGTAGATTATGAATTCCATAAGGGCAAGTTATCTCTTCTTATCAATTTTTCTCTGTCACATTTATTTAAAATTAACTCCAGACGCATATGTCTTGCTGTGCATCCCTGATCACTTTTCTCACCACTGAGTAGCTTGAGATACAAACAAAGTGCTTACGATTGTTACATGGAATGCGAGTCAGCTCGATCGAAGGTCGTTTCGATCGAAGACAAGAGTCAGTTCGATCAAAGATTGTAACTATTGCTTGAGTGCATCGAGTTATTTTGTATCCGATCACGAACGCCGACAACGAAAGACCGACAAAAAAAGAGATCATCAATTGAAAACCGCGGCTAAGGCTCCGCGTCGTGCATATTACAACGCGCAATCAATTCACAAAACAAGAACTTTTATTATTTATATTTATACGCTTGCAAAACTGTAGTTTTTATCATCATTTACTCTTCGATCGAGCTGACTCTCGTCTTCGATCGAACTGACCTTTGGTTTCGATCGAAACGACCGGTTACCAATTCATGTAAATGTTTGCAGTGTGTTTGTTGACCCTGATACTGAGCTATCTTTGTTCTTCTTCCTTGGAGTGCGATTTTCAAAACAGTCATTATTTGACTTTGTAATCACCTAAATTTAGATGTCAGATGGCCGGTAAACGAATCTAAGAGCACATGCTAAGAGCACGAATCTAAGAGCATGACACACTAGTGTCAATCACAATACACACGATCATTCGTCTCTCGAATACATTTTCCATCATCGTCGGTTTAGAATAAAAAAGGAACAACAACTTACCAAGAACTCGGGATCGCTCTCTTTAGGTCGCTGGAAGAGTTTTCTCTTCGCTGATGATTTAAGATTTGCCATCTCGTTCCTCAGCTGCTGGTTTTCTTTTCGAATTTCCGAAACTTCGACCAGACGTTTTCTCACGAGATCATCATTTGGAGCAGCTCTTGGGGTTTCCTGGTCGAGCATTCTGATCTCCTGAATTTCAGCATTCGGTAATATCGACGCCATCATACTTCTTGCTTGATTACAAAGAGGAATACAGCGTCCCTTCACAAACAACGCTCAGACTCGTCAAATTTCCCGCTTCTCCTCGAGAACGACGCTGCTTGTCACGCTGCATGTCACGCTGCTTTACTTGTTGTCAATGACAACAGAGCATTGAGAGCCCGCAATATCATGCGCAAAGTCCTTGCTTCACCTGCGGGTTATCGCTGTAATTTTGGCGTTTTTTCAGCTTGTGTTGTCTTGATCGCTAGTTAGTTGTGTTTACGGGAAGAAGGAATGAAGAAGAAAGGTTTGCATAACGATTCAAATCGTAAGAAGAGGCGTCAAAGGTGTAGGCAACGGTGTGGTCATTGTCAACAGTTTCTCAGCAAATCACAGTTTCATGAACATCGTAGACTCTACTTCAATTCAAGTCTTAACCAGTGGAAAACAGTAGAAGATGCGAGCAAATCATCTGTGCCTGAAGATGTTCTAGGACCCAGCTCAAGTGAAAGCGAAGGTGATCACATACGTAATGTTAAATACAGTAAAAACTCGCCAGTTTTCATGGTCAAAATTCTGGGCTTTAATTGTGTGAGAGAAACTTCTGACAAAAAGTTAAGCTTGTTGGGTAATTGTTTTTGGATTTTCACTAGAAATATGTTTTCCATAAAGCTTAAGTGCAGTATGGACGATTTTAAATTAAAATATATTATAAAATAGAAGATAGAAGGTATTGATGTTCTTCTTGGACACTGAAAAGAAAAGTATAGATTTGAGAGTTGGATTACTTGGTCAAAGACATAATCTTGCTACTTGAGCAGAGTTTCATGCTGCTTGTGAAGCAATCCTCAGGCAACTGCCAAAAATAACGGATACATGGAAAATATACACAATTTGAAAATACAGCAAAATGCCCTCTGGTGTGTCACAATTGTTGAGAGATGTGATTGGTCGAGTTAAGCAAGCACAGTTTTCAGGATTTTCTTAGAATGTGTACAGGTCAATACTAGCTCATTTCTATTGTTTAGTGTTGACATTTCAGGTTTGCAAATTGTTAAATTCCATTTTTTTGTTGACATTTTTTATTGGGTCTTTCCTCTTTGACGTTTCGCCATTTGATGTCACACTTAATGTTCTTATCCTTAAGATTTCATATGTAAAAATGTTGAATGTGCAGGAAATTGTGCAGGATTGCACAATGTTGTGACCACTAAAAAAGGTCCTTGTTGAACCATGAGAATGCTTTGCTTAGATCAGTGATAAAATTAAAAATGCTTCATATCGATCATCCGACCACAAGTTTTGCAAAGCCTTGAACAAAACTTTCGCTCACTTCTTCCAGAGTTGTAGTAACATACATTCAAGCTTTATGATTTGAGTGATAAATTTTGTGACCAAAATTATTTAATTTTAATTTAGATGAAACTATAGGTTCGTCCTCTCAGTCAGCTGTACAGGACGTTCCTGGAAGTGATTCAGGTCTGTGTTTATTTGGAAAATGATATGATTGTATATGTATTAAAGAGAAAGAGAAAGAGAGTTTTGGGATTAAGCTGTAATAGGAACTTGGGAATTATTTTCATTTAGACACACAGGGTATCTGACAGCATGTGGGAAAGAAATAAAATTGTGTGGATTTGGGGGCAAATTGTAACTGACTGAATAAAATTACAACCGTGAACAATTATGGCGTTGAGGTAATGTGTGTAAAATGCAAGATTCAAAGGTTGAGAAATGTTCCTGTTCTTGTGCATAATTGGCACACCCCTGAATTTAAAGGGGAACTTAAGCCTATTTTAAGAGAATTTTATATCAATAATTATATTACCTGGAGTACCTTGGTTGGCATGAATCTTACCCACGCGAAATATTTTTATTAAAAAATTGATCCAAAGTTTCGTGAATGACCCGCCATCTTGATTTGGGATGCGGTAGCTGAAACGGTCAGCGAACGTAGACTGACGTCATATCGTGAAACACAATTGAAGGATGTTGGCGGGCTTTTAGTCGCAATACGTAGCTCAGCTCATAGAATATTTATGTAGTTGTGTTTCCATATAATCTCGCTGTGGAATACTGATAATGGTCCACTGCTGCGTGCCTGGTTGTATTAACCATTCATCTAAGACGTGTAATTTAAGTTACCATCGCATTCCCAACGACAAAGGATTAAAAAGCCTGGTTAGCGAGGATCAGAAGAGATAATCTTCCACCATTACGAAACTGTTATGTGTGCAGTGAACATTTTACCGATGAGTGCTTTGAAACGGACTTGAAAGCACAGTTAATGCCCGAGCTAAAGGTGAAAAAAACGGCTTAAACGTCATGCGATACCCTCGGTGTTTTCTTTTGGGCCTGAATCGAAGAAACCAAGAATAAGTAGCGAGAACCGTGAGAGCCGGCAGCGAGCACAAGAATTACGACACGAGGTGGGTGTCGAATATCGAACTCAGACTTACATTTTCTAAAAATTATTAAAATTTCCTGAACTTAAATTCTTGTCTAGTAGTCTTTTGTCTCCGTTATTTCTATAAATGGCACTATCTCGTATTAAGGACGTTCGCGCTAATGTTTGTGCGCAACGTTACTGCGCAGGTAACGCGACTGTGATATGTTACGTATTACTTCGAGCATTAGTGAAGTGAGGTTTTAAACCTTTGCAAAAACCGTGGACGATAAGTCTTGCACAGCGTTGGATCAGAGAAGATCGTGATCAGTCAAAATTGATTTAAAATATTTATGAAAGTCAAGTAGACTACTGCACGACTGATATTCGCGAGGTTTTATCAGTCGTGCACTAGTCTACTTGACTTCCATACAAATTTTCAAGCATCAGTTAAAATAACATGGCGACAAAAACGCCGAGGAAAAAATTCCAGGCCGGCAAAAGAATGGCACATTTATTTCCGAATCATCATGAAATTCAAAGAGAAGTGAGCGGGAGGATGGAAAAGCTCTGGAAAAGTAGTAGCTGATCGAGTAGACTAGTGGCTGAAAGTTGGAAAACTCGAGGAACAAACCGTTGCGTAAGTTTAATAAGGCTGTTTCTTTTAATGTTTTTATTACCCTACGAACTTAAGTTCAAAGTGAATGCATGTTTTTAAAGTTCTTTCCTTTACTTTCGTGAAAATTGAGCAGTATTTCGTCCTCGTCCGCTTGAATAGTGTGGACCTGCGTGGAAACAATCAGCGATTGAATTCACAAAAAAAAACACTCCAGAGGATGAGCATGACGGCAATGGAGAGATATTATACAAAACACCAACCAAATGAAGACGGCCCTGCTTAAGACTTCGTTGCTATGCTCGAGAAAGGTTTTTCCTTTCGGTGAAAACCTTTCATCTCTTCAACGATCGATCCTTTCTTGGGT
>NC_090885.1:4851252-4866252 GCF_036669925.1 Montipora capricornis
GAACATAACTATTATTTTCTTTTTGTTACACATCTTAGATGACTACAGTGGATCTGAATCTTACAGTGCTTATTGTCAGGTACAATTAATTTATTTACTTACCAGTATCCAGTATCATTTTTATGGGAACTTGATATGAAATAGAATTTTTTCAAAACATAGCTTACTTTTTTCTTAGAGCTTTTCATATATATATATATATATATATATATATATATATTTTTTATTTTATTCTATTATTATTATTTTTTTGCAGTCACAGGGACCAGATGCAGTTGACTCTAGTGAGAGTTCCGAGTCTGAAACTAGCTGTTCTGAAGATCAGAGTACAGATTATTTGGACTCTGAATCAAGTGATGCAGAGGATTTCCTACAGTCAGAAGAAGTGGAATTGCCCCAGCCTTCTGTGCATCGTACAAATCAGCAGTGTGTACAAGTAATTTTGACCTGGCTGGTATATTTTATTTTAGTTTGGCAATACAAGAACTACATAAGCAACAATGCAATCGAACAGCTGTTGAAATTTGTCCAGCAGTTATTATTTTGTATTGGTCAACTGATTAAAGACCACACAGATTTGTGTTTAGTTCTTGGAACTAATCTTTCAACAAGTCTCTACTCTGCAAGACGGTTTCTGAAAATTGATCGCGACAATTTTCAACAGTATGTGGTTTGCCCAAAGTGCACAAAACTGTACCATATGGATGAAGTTGTTGTCAATGATGGACTTCGGAATTTTGCGAAGACCTGTAACAATGTGCCCTTCCCTCGAGCAAGGCGACCAAAAACTTGTGGTGCACAGCTGGCCCAGAAGGTTTTGAGAAATGGAAACATCAAATTTTATACCCTGAAGACTTACTGTTATAAGAGTATCATTGATTCCCTGGAGACTTTACTGAAGCGTCCTGGACTAGAAGAGCAGTGTGAAAAGTGGAAAACAGAAAAAAAGATGATGACTTGTATGCTGATGTCTACGACGGGAAAGTCTGGAAACAGTTTGGCAATTGGAAAGGCAACAAACCTTTCTTTAACCTTCCTCGATCGTTTGGTCTTATGATGAATGAGGACTGGTTTAAACCTTTCGACCGTCGAAATGACTTTTCTGTCGGGGTTATTTACATGGTTTTCATGAATCTTCCAAGAAGTATCCGGTTTAAGAAAGAAAATGTTATCCTAGTTGGCATCATTCCAGCCCTCATACAGGAGCCAAAATCTCTAAACCATTTTCTTGAGCCTGCTGTTGATGAACTAAATGCATTGTGGAAAGGAGTTAAGGTAAATACGTATAAAAGTCCGTCCACTGCAGGAGAAATTCAGGCAGCAGTGTTGTGCTTTGCTTCAGATATTCCAGCAGCACGGAAATTGTGTGAATATCTGGGGCATAGTGCAAGGCGAAGCTGCTGTCATTGCAACAAGGAATTTCCAGGTGGCTTTGGAGAGCAGAAGAACTATGGTGGTTTTGATGACGGGATGTATGGCCAAAGAGATCTTCCCAGCAACACCGAAGAGACGCATACCGAGTGAAGAACTGTAAGTCTGGGAATGCAGCCGAGAAACTCGCAAGCCAGCTAGGAGTCAGATACACTGTTTTGTTTGAACTCCCATATTATTCCAGTAATGAGATGTGCGTGACTGACCCAATGCATAACTTGTTTCTTGGAACAGCGAAGAGGGTCTTTAAATTGATTGAGGAGGAAATAATCACAAAAGCAGGTTTGGATAAACTTCAAGAAAGGATAGAGGACATTTCCTCATTATCAGATATTGGAAGACTTCCCGGAAACATCAAATCAAATTACGGTGGGTACACTGCTGCTCAATGGAAGAATTTGTCCTTCTGTTCTCAATGTATGCTCTGAAGGATGTACTCCCAAATCAACATCTGCATTACTGGCAATCTTTTCTTTTAGCTTGCCGTCTTCTTTGCAAGCCCTGCATTACAAAAACAGACCTGATGGTTTCAGATTGTAAACTAATGCATTTCCTCAAAGAGTATGAAAAGATTAATGTTGAATTAGCTATAACACCAAATATGCATCTTCACTTGCACCTGTGTAGAGAACTATGGTAGTATTTATGGATTCTGGCTTTTTAGCTTTGAACCTTACAATGGTATTTTGGGCTCTTACCGCACCAACAATAAGACCATAGAAGTACAAATCATGCGTACGTTTATGACGTCTACAATTCTGGCTAATATGCAGTATAATCTCCCAGAAGATTACAAAGACTTTTTTCTCTTGAACTGCAAATCACAAATTGACTCCAGAGGGACTTTTGGAGAGACACTTGTAAAGTCGCAGCTTATGATGGCCTGATGTGGTCCCTTACATCGAAAGGAATCTGTATGGGCAGACTTGCCATCTGTTCGTTTCGAAAGCTCTTACAAACTGGCAAGTATTGACCAAGATGAACTGAATACACTGCGTTCTGTGTATGTCACGATGTATCCAAAAGTTGCAGAGGCATCATTGGCTCTTGCTACCATGTACAAGAAATACAAGTCTTTGTCAGTGGGTGGTGCAAGGTATGGTTCCACAGCTGGCTCTAAACTTTGTCCCTATGTTTCCATTATTGCATCATGGTGTGGTGACAACGGAGTCATTAACCTTGGGATTATGTGACCTGGAATTGTTCGTTATTTTATGGTTCACAGTGTGGAAATCAAGGGAAAGCAGAATATTGACACTTTTGCAGTTGCGAACTGGTAAAAGTCCTCAGAACAGGACCCTGGCTTTGGAAATCCTCTCTCTGTCTGGCTTCCAGACAACATTGAGCATGGTGGACCAGCGGTTTTTTTGCCTGTTCAGAGAATTCATTCCAAGTTTTTATATATTGATAAGCTTTATTCTGGACAGAGATATTTAATTTGTTCTCCTATTTGTAGGAGAATATTGCTTTTAAGAGGCAGTGTCACAAGGATTTTGCTGTTTTGGGTCAATTCTGTGCTAAATCATTACACTGAGGCTTTACTCGTAAACAAAATGCTTCTATAAAGCTACGATGAAGATATCAAATGAATTTTATCAGAGAGAGCTAGCCATAATAGAATTCTTGAGGATTTTTTGAAGACATAGCATCAAAACTTGAAAAAATTGGCCAATGTTTTCAAGTTTCAATTCATTTCCATCCTTGCCATCCGTAACGACAGGCTACAGGAAACAGTTTCAGTACTTTCAAATAGTCTTTAATAACAAAACTAAACCATTAGTTTGGAATTCAGTTGATGCAAAGACACCTTCTAGTTGCCAAATAGCGTGACACTGCCCCTTTAAGTTAGTTAAGGGGAACCAGCAGCCACCTATTTTGTCAACCATAGCTTCTGTTCTCCTCTTCCATTTGCAGTTGATTTAGTTAGTATTTACATGTACATATACATGTAAGATAAATTTAGTAAAGGCACAGGTGGTTACTTAAAATAGGTTCCTGCTTGTGGAGTTCAATAAATCGTTCCTATTTTATTTTAGTTTTTTTTTGTATTTGTATAGGTGCAGGTGCATAAATGGTTTACATTACTAGTGATGTTTCAACCATTACTAGCTTAACATGAGTGATTGATTTGGACTATTTTGAAATATTTTGAAAGGTTTTCTTTTTTTCTCAAATGCCCCACAGAAACTAAGGCGTTATCTGTTTTTAGTGTTAGGCTCAGATTTGTGGAACACAAAGATGACATTTAATTTATTTTCATTGATGATTAGCTTTCTTATACACATATTTGGGCTTTTGATTTTACCAACAAACTTAAAATTAAAGCTCCTACCAAATTCTTCTAAATAACAGAAAATTCATCACTGTTACTTGAACTGGACTACATGTATGTCTGGCAAAAATGACTATCAGTTGAATGTTTTACTTTACAATAAACATAAACCAGTCATGCACAAACGATTGGTCGAGAATTGACACTTTTTGCTAAAGTACCTTTTATGCTTTAAGTACTACATGTATATTGTGACATTTCACTTTTAGCTCTTGATTGATGTGTGTTGCGCGGGTTATTATTAAGAATCATTATAATAAATTTACTGTTAGAACACAATGCAAAATCCATGCCTTGCTTTAGTCTTCCTTGTTTTGTATATTTCCAAACAACTTAAGTTTTAAAAAATAAGTTTTTTGTTGAACTGATCAAAAAAAGAAACTGTTTAAGGGATTGCAGTTGTCCTCTTTAATAAAGACAGTGTAATGACCCACGATTCAACCATGACTAATGATCCAAGTAGCTAAATAATTTGTAGTCCAATTAGCTAAATTGGTCCATCTAGCTTGAATAATGAGTGAACATGGCTAAAATAAACTGGCTTGAATGGTCCAGCCGGCTGAATTGATCCAACTGGCTAGAATGATCTAATTGGCTAGAATAATCCAACTGGCCATAATGATCCAATTGGCTAAAATGGCCCAATTGCCTAACATGGTCCAGTACTAGGCTAAAAGGCTCCAACAGGCTAAAATGGTGGAACAATAAAATGGTGCGACTGCCTAAAATGGTCCAAGAGGCTAATTTGGTCTAACTGGCTATGATAATCCAACAATTGCAAGCTAAAATGATTCAACTGGCTACAATGATCCAACTGGATAAAATGGGCAATCTAGCTAAAATAATGGCCAAGAGACTAAAAGGCTCCAACCAGCTAGGATGATCCAACTGGCGAAAATGCCCCAACCAGCTAAAATGATCCCACTCGCTAGAAGGATTCAACTGGCTGAATCCCCCCCCCCACCCCACCTCTCCACACCCATTCACATGAATCACACGAATGTCTCATTTGGCCCAGCCAGATTAAATGAGACATCTCATTTGGCAGAACCGGCTCAGATCACACATCTGTCGCATTTGCCCAACTGGCTCATTTAACTCAACTGGTTCAAATGACACAACTGCCCATTTGGCCCAACCGACTCAAATCACACAACTGTCTGATTTGGCCCAAGCGGCCCAAATCACAGAACTTTCTTATTTCCCCTAATAACCAGCTAAAATAAAAGAAATGTCTCAATATGCCCAACTGGCCTCAATCATATGAATGTTGCATTTGGCCTAACCAGCTCAAATGACACAATAATTATTATCATTGTCTCATCTAGGCCTAACCAGCTCACATCACAGAAATGTCACATTTGAGCCAATTGGCTCAAATCACACAACTGTCTCTTGGCCCAACCGCCTCAAACCATCTCATCTCATCCAACCGGTTAAAGGTTCAAATCACAGAACTGTCTTATTTGGCCCAATTGGCGCAAATCGAACCAATGTCTCATTTAGCCCAAGTGGATCAAATCACAACTGTCTCATTTGGCCCAACTTGATCAAATGATGCAACTGGCTCAACTGGCTCAAATGACACAATTGTCTCATTTTAGCCTAACCAGCTCACATCACAGAAATGTCTCATTTGGCCCAGCTGGCTCAAATCAAACAACTGTCTCATTTGGGCCAACCAGATCAAATGACACAACTGCCTCATTTGGCCCAACCAACGTAAATCGCACAACTGTCTCATTTGGCCCAACCGGATTAAGTGACACAGCTTTCTCAGTTTGGCCCAGTGAGATCAAATTGACTTAATTAACTGTCTCATTTGGCCCAACCAGATTAAATGACACAACTGTCTCATTTCACCCAACCAGCTCGATTCATACAACTCTCTGATTTGGACCAACCAGATCAAATGATACAGCTGTCTTATTTGGCTCAATTGGATCTAATGACACAACTGCCTCATTTGGCCCAATTGGATCTTGTGACACAACTGTCTCAGTTGGCTCAACCGGATCAAATCATACTGTCTCATTTGCCCTTACTAGCTCAAATCACAAAAATATCTCATTTGGCCTAACCGGCTCAATTCACACAACTACCTACTGTCTCATTTTGGCGCAGCTGGCTCAAATCACACAACTGTCTCATTTTGCTCAACTGGATTAAATGACAAAATGTGCCATTTGGCCCAACCAGCTTAAATCACGCAACTGTGTCATTTGGCCTAACCGACTCAAACCACACGCACACGTACAGCAGTCTTACTTGGCCCAACCAGCTCAGATCACACGAATGTCTCATTTGGCATAACCACCTCAAATTAACAAAAATGTCTCATCTGGTCATCATACCACCTTATATTTGTCATTTTACGAAGTGTGAGGTGAGGTACTTCCTGCGGCTGCAGCTGTGGGATGTTAAGATTCATTGTTGATCAAAGAACCATCTCCCGTTTGTGTTTTGCCGGAGATGTAGAAAACAACTGCAAATCCGTTTGCAGAAACATGACGGAAACGAGCAACGGCGGAAATCTGCTGGCTTATAAATGACGGAAACGAGATTTGGCGGTGTCATTCCGGCAAATTCCGGTTTATTCCGGTATTTTCCCCCCCCCCCCCCCCCTCAGGTTCTCGAATTGTTTAACGAGTTTGAGAAATTGATAGACAAAATTGACGCTGAAAATAAGGAGTTGTATCTACTTGGCGATGTTAACTGCAATTGGTTGCCTGAGGCAACAGCAAATATTTCGTCCTCATTAACTAACATTCTTGATATCTATGGTGGTAGCTTTCTTAGGGATTAGTGATCATTCCCTTCTTTTTATGACACGTAAGACTAATTATGACCGCAACGGGTCTCGCACGATCGAAATGCGGCAGTTTAAAAACTTTCAAAAAGATACGTTCTTAAATGATCCGAGCAAATGCCACGGAGGAGTGTTAGTTCGCACTCTGATCCAAATGATATGTGGCAAGAATGGAAAAACCTGCTTGTCCGCTGCATGGACTAAACGCGCCTCTAAAATAAAAAAGAATTCGTAACAAGAGGTTCCGTGGATAACGAATGGATTATTGCTCAGAATGCGCAGAAGAGATGTTCTTAAAAAGAAAGCGATCTCTACAAATGATCATGCCATGTGGCAGCAGTTTGAACGGGCTAGGAACCAGGTGAATAATGCAACTAAACTTGCTAAAAAACGATATTTTTCTGAAACTTGGAAACTAGCAAAGGCAATCCACGTAAGACTTGGGATCGTATTAACGAGCTTAGCTCACGGAATAGTTGTAAGTCGTCCAATATTTTGGAAATCCAAGCTAATAATAGAACTATAAATAAGGCCGATGATATGGCGGAAGATTTCATTGTGCACTTCACTAACATTGCGAAATGCTAGCTCGTGGTATTCCCGTTGAAGAAGTTGACGCTGAATCATTCTTGTCGCCCTCTGATAAATCGTTTTCTCTAAAAACTCCGAGTATCGACATTGTTCTAGACCTGTTGAGAAAAATCGATGAAAAGAAAGCCACTGGCCGTGACAAGATCCCTAGTAAGTTATTAAAAATGGCAGCTTGTATTGTTGCACCCTCACTAACAGACGTATTTACGAAATCAATCCTTAGGGTGACACCGATCTTTAAAAAAGTCTCAAAATCAGACATGAATAACTATGGCTCCATCTCCGTTACCCAGTAGTCTCAAAAGTGCTTGAGAAACTTGTCTATGACCAACTTTACCATTACCTAAATGATAATAAACTGCTGTCAAGTTGCCAGTCAGGGTTCCGTTCCTTACACAGTACCATTACAGCTTTGCTTGAGGCGACAAATAGCTGGTCTGTTAACATCGACAATGGCTTCCTGAATGACGTCGTTTTCGTTGACCTTAACAAGGCATTCGACACTGTCATACTTTGGGGCCCACCCATAGCTTCAGTTGATTTCATATCCGCAGTTGATATATGATTCATTTCATATACCATTTCATAATTGATTCATTCCTCACGAGACCATTAGAACCCACAAATGACCAGCTCCCAACGTCAGTGGCTTCATAGCTCAGTTGGTTAGACCGTCGCACCGGAATCGCGAGGTCACGGGTTCAAACCGCGTTGAAGCCCTGAATTTTTCAGGCTTCTCTACGCAATTGTAAAAATTTCGTTTGTAACTGCGAAGATCATAGCTTCACTTAAAGAGTTGTTTATTTTGGGAATCGAGCGCACTCTTTTGCGGCCGAGAACTGGGCCCACGAACGACGCGTTCATTTTCGTTATTATTAAACAGCGTTGAGCAAACGATAGCTTTACATGTGTAAACTGAATGCTGAAGCTAGTTGGCTTTGAAATTTCAAGTCCTTACGGCTATTCCAAGGTAAGAAATACAAGTTTACGTTTTTTGAGGCCGAGAACTGGGCCTCATACTGTAGAGAAAAAATAATTGTTGAAACGCATCATTTTAAAGGGGCAACCAGTGCATCCAGTTCCTCTCATCTAAATGCAGCTTTCTCTTCAAAATATTCAAAGAGACATTTTAGAGCGAAGATAGCAAATTTGTTATAAACAAATTATGATGTGGTGGTCTCTGACATTTAAGCAACTCGCTAGAAATTAAATACGAAGATGGACTTCGATCCTTGGTAATAGTGAAACATCTTGCTCTTTGATTACACCATACGTCGAGTTTCACATGAATTATTTCCCGTCTTAAAAAGTTTCTCTTCATTGTTGATGCTGTATTGGTGTTTTGACTTCTCTTCTTTTGCTTTCGTGAGGAGAATGAATCACTATTTGTCCGCTTTTAGCTCCAAAGCAAACAACAAAATCAAAGAAAAAAGGAGCAAAGAACAACAACGAAAATGTAGTGAATTTGTTTCTGAACGCCACTAAGGATATTATTCTGTTTCACTAAAGTGACCACGGATGGCCTTGATTGTGTAAGATATTCACACCCCACACACTCCTTTGAAAAAGTTGGCAAACGTTTTCAAAAATCTTGGCATGCTGTCACGCATGCGCCACTGGTGACACTACCCCTTTAAAAAAATCATGAAAAACTCATGGCTTCTTATTTTTTAGCCAAATTTAGTGGAATTTTTGCTTAACTCAAATGAAAAAAATATATATTCTTCAACTTCCTCTTACCAGAACATATAATTCTGAGTTTTTCTCCATTTCCACTTAAATGTTTTGAAATATTTTGTAAATTTTGTTATTTACCGTTATTTTTTCAGAAAAATCCTTGGTTTTTATACTGAGGTTTTTGTGCTTACGGGCTCGCCCGTAATGCGCAATGTCATCGGGATTGTCTGTCTGAGTGAGTGAGTGAGTGTAAAATCGCGTGCGTGAATCACTAAACTAATGTGGTCTTTATTCAGTTTTAACAATTGATGTCCTTTTGCAATTATTTTGTTTGCAGCCTACTTGTTGCCTTTTCCTTTCTTAAATTTCCTTATAAAAAGAGAAATTTTAGAGAATTTACGGCAAGATTTTGACAATTGCGTGATAATTTGATTGGCAAGCCTATTGGGGAAGTCGGTAGGATTTGAGCGGAAAAACAGCCCTTGGAGTCAAAATGCCCATAACACCTCTCCAATGAGCTCTCATGTTGATATTTCAGTAAGAAGCCTAAACATTTTGTAAAAATCTCATCAGTTGCCATCAAAGGCAACTTAATCTCCTACACTTGCTGACGTGATATGCATATTTTTGTCATGTCGAGATCTCTTATGCCAAAAGTTCATAATCATTTTGTTTTGTTTTGATGAAATTGAAAATATATATTTCTAATAGGTAGAGGTAAACTTCTCAGGCTGGCATATTCAAAGCTGCCGAGATGCGTAAAGCTTATTTTGGTAGCTACAATACTCTTCACAAATCGTTGAAACAGACACCGTTTCTCTCGAATTTTTTGGAGAAATCCTGAGATTTCTACTTCACACTGTTTTCCCAACTGAAATGTGCCTTCTCCCTCCCCAATGTTGAGCCACGCGTGTTTTGAAGCATTCAGACCACTGTGATACCCGAGTCAACATTGGAGAAGGGCAAACCGCCACAAGTGTTTCAAGATTTTTGACGAGTATTGTCTTTGCGTCTGAAGGGCGTGGACGGGTAACGTAAACGTTGGAAGAGTAATTATTGTTCCCTGCTATGTTTACGCGAGGAGTGTTCTTGTGCTGATTGTTCTAGATATGAAGTAGGAGTTATATAAAGAAGCTATGCAGGCTTTTGCGTATGGCGATTTTAAGGTACTTTTGTGGTACAACAGTTTAGTGGAACGGCTCTGCCTATTAGCATATTGCGATGGTGTTTAAAGGTATAATCGATAGCGTGACTGGTGCACGTGCGTATTATCTATGTCGGGTTAAAGGCCTATCTGTGCGAACAGTTGCCAGCATGTGCAAAATTTCTGCGGCGAGTGTTTATAGAATTGCACATGAGAAAACATTTAAGAGGCGCACTTCTGAAAAGACGTGTAAAAGAGGTCGCAAGAACAGGTTAAGTGACCGCGACAAAAGACGACTGATACGATGCATTACAGTTTTGAGGAAAAGAGAGGGAAACTTTACCTGTAAAGCACTGATGGAGGAAGCCGGAATTCAACAAAGGGACGTATCTGTAAAAACAGTTTCTCCTTTCCTCAATTCACAACAGTACTGCCATTTGCAGACTCGCAGAAAGGGGCTCATGGCAGCGGAAGACCACAGCAAAAGACTTAAGTTTGCAAAGTACATGAAAGCCAACTACGGCCAGGAGATTTGGACAGAAGGAATTTCCTTTTATCTGGATGGAACAGGATTTACGTACAAAAGAAATCCACTAGATCAGGCTCGTGCACCAAAAGCTCGTGTATGGAGAAAGAAATCAGAGGGTTTGGCTCCAGGATGCATAGCAAAGCGCCGCAAAGAGGGAACTGGGGGCAAAGTACTAAGACCGATGGTGGCAATTTCTTACAATAAAGGAGTTATCTGATGTGAACCATACGAGAAAATGACTGGTCGTTATTTCGCGGCGTTTATAGATAACCATTTTGATCGCCTATTCGCAGCTGCTGACAAAGGATGTAGCCGAACGTTTTTACAGGACGGGAATCCCTCTTAAAATTCGGCATTAGCACGGGCAGCGATGCAACGTACAAACAGTACCTTAATCAAACTGTGCCCAAGATCTCCGGATATGGCGGTCATTCAAAATGTGTTTCCCATGGTGGGTAGGATGTTAAAAAGACAAGCAGTGCAGCAGCAACTACGCCGAGAAACATTTGAACAGTTTAAGAATCGTGTTATCAATACATTTTACTCTATATCTGTTGAGAGTGTAAACAATTTAATACCCTCTATGCCGAAACGAATTGATATGGTGATTAGAAATAAGGGGAAGCGTATAAAATATCAAAGAAATACCACTACTTCCATTCTGTGGATAACTGCGTGAGATTTCTTCTCGCAAAATGTAAACTTTCAGAGACAATATTAACTATCGTACTATTCGCCAAAAATAAGGGGGAAGGGGTGGTGTTGCATATTTCAAAACAGAAGGGGGTGAAAATTGCTCCGATGGCCATCAAGACGACGTTTAGCGATTTTTACATAGCAGAATGATTTTTCCGGACATTGTATGAAAATGATTCGCTATTCACTGTGACATGATTTCTCTTGGAGCTCCTGAGAAAGAATAGTGAAGTACATTGCCTCGTAGCCCTTATCTCAAATAACTACACAATGGTGTCAAAGGAACACGAAACCTTTTCATTCTTTTGCTATAATCTGAACAGTTCTGTGTACAAAAATAAGCTAACTTTGTAGAAAATCACGTTATTAAAATAGATCATTTGTTGTAACGACCTGACGACTTCCTTAGCGCTGAAACTCAACGATTCACCACTGTGTTCTTAAGTAAAGTAATTATATTACCATAGACTTTAAGAACTATCGGTTCACCATGATGAAGCCCTACAAATAGCCTTATTGAAAAGCTGAATCAAGAAAATTATCTCTAAGGTGCATGTTCCGTGATCTGTTCTATCACTTAAAACACTTGTAGATGCAGTAGCTTTTGTTTTTGGTTCCTAAAAAAGGCAAAGAATATTCCAAACACCATGGTGAATCGTGTAACACTTAAGCCATAGCAAAGATTAAAAATGTCAACAAACTCGGCAGTATTTACATAAGATCAGTCGTAATTGATTTAGTCATCTTGTGGGAAAATAATTCGACTAAAAAATTTCCCACATGGGGGGGACTGACTTCTTCTGGAAGAGATTGAGGACCCGTCACCTAACCTTCATCATCTGAGTCTCGCTGTCATCAACAACATTTAGCAACAGACATGCTCTCATTTATCGCGCTGAGAACATCTAATTAGCTTAGGTAAATATTATTTCCCCTTTTCAAAAGTTGGAATATATGTCTTCAGAAAGTGAAGTTTCACCAGCTACCTCACATTTTCCCGCATGTCTTAATTACTGCCTGTATGTGTCACACATTGCTTTAAATTCCCTTATTTTTATCTTTTCCTTTTATTTTCAAATATAACTGAACAATAATCCGACATCCTAAATTTCTCTTTCTCATCTGTGCGCGAACCAAGCAGGTATATTCCGTCAATGATCGAAAAATTCGTCTTGAACAGAAACTGTTATTCTTTCCTCTCTTCAGACTAAATACAATACTCGTCACAAATCCTTGAAACAAACACCGTTTCTCTCTAATTTTCTGGAGAAATCCTGAGATTTCTACTTCACACTGTTTTCCCAACTGAAATGTGCCTTCTCCCTCCCCAATGTTGAGCCACGCGTGTTTTGAAGCACTGAGACCATTGTGATACCCAAATCAACATTGGGGAAGGGCAAACCGCCACAAGTGTTTCAAGATTTTTGACGAGTATTGTAGTTGAAGCAA
Source organism: Montipora capricornis (assembly GCF_036669925.1). NCBI lineage: Eukaryota > Metazoa > Cnidaria > Anthozoa > Scleractinia > Acroporidae > Montipora > Montipora capricornis. The sequence goes on from NC_090885.1 coordinate 4,863,911, forward strand.
AACGACATTAGGGTGGGTTTTTGGGCAAGGTAATTTTTTCGTCCTGTAAACAACTTAATACTTTTACATGTGCCAATAGACGAGATATGCATATTTTTGGCATGTCGAAATCGAGATGTTTAGTTAATGCCTAAATTTTGCAGAATTCAAAATATATATATTCCTGACGGGTAGGAGTAAACTTCATTTTAGATGAAAATTCTTTAGATACTGAAAGTTGTTGAGATGGTAAAAGCTAATTAATTACGTTTAAATAATTTTCCGGGGAAGTTATTGTGATTTTCATCCAAGCCAAAAAATGTTCGTGGAAAAATCGAGAGGTAAGGTATCATGCAAATGAAGCTACCTCATGCTACCAAGTGACGTGTTCATAATTTGTTTTCGCTCTTTGTACATCGCCTGTAATATAGAATTATCTGACAAATGTATTAAAGCTTATCTGAATTATCTGACAAGTGTATTAAACCTTGAATTACTACTTTTCGAGCTACCGTGAACGGCCGACTTTTCCGCGTTGTTACACGCTTAAAACATTCAAGTTTAATTGAACCAATTAACGTTTAGAGCGTGAACATGTCAAGTTTTGACAGCTTCGCCTGAATGTTTCGGCACATGAAACACAGGTTTTGAAAACGTAGTGTCGAGGTTTTTGTAACATTCTAAAGTACGTTCGTGCGCTGTACTGTATTAAAACCATGTCGGTCGTGCAAGTCAAGATTGTATATTCATATTACTCGACGGAAAGGGTCACTGCGATTTGTTTACAGTCTTTTCCGTAAAACCGTTAACACCAGAGAAAATTTCTGGAATGTGTATTGTTTCGCAACCAATCAGATGCGAGATGAAATCGCAAAAGATAACCGCCAAACCGCAGCAGGGGATCAGTCGCGACTTGACACGAAACATTAATATTCATCTACGAGAAATCTTCTATTTTCCCTTTTGATGTGTCTGAAAAAGCTACTTTTTGACCACAAACCAACACCACTCGAAAGGAAAAGCAAAGACAGGCCTACACGGAATCCCAATGTGGTTTTTGTGGTTGCGTCGCATTTTCAGAGCCTTCAAATTATAGTTTTGCTCTTACAAGCATGTCGTTTAGAGATTTACCTCTTTTGTAAGATATGATCGGAGGATTTGTAAAAATTGTTTTCAGCAGAGGCTGGTTTTCTATGAAACTCCAGTTTTCCATCACGATTTGTTTAAGTTTCTTTACCGCAGGGTGGTATGTAGTGACAAAAGGCAATATTCTCTCTGCAGTTTTATGTTTTTGCGGATTAAGAGCCGATTGTCTTGAGTCAAAGGTAACCTCTCACAGGGAACTTTCTATATAGTTCTTTGGATACCCGCGTGCTTCGTGGCGTCGTTTAAAGTTTGTAAGGCACTCTTCAAATGTTGTTTTTGAAGAATTTGAACTAAGGAGTCTTATTGCTTCGCCTTTGAAAAAGCCTCTTTTTACCCCCGGAGGGTGGCACGAGGTGGGTATTAGAGACTTCTGCGCGACCCACCCGTGTATCGTCTAAAGGAAGCAGGCGGTGACTGGATTCAAGGCACTTTTTACGAATTTGAGTTGCAGAAAGTGATCGAAACCGCAAAACACCTGTTTCGTATTGAAAAAAATTTAAACGCAGGGGATGAGGAGCGAATAAGGAGGTGTTGGTACATTGAAAACTGAGTTTTGCCAAAGAAATACGACAGTTGGATTCCGCATAATCAGTTGGTCGCTTTACAACAAACATGATTCAAAAAAGCGACTTTTACGTGACACTTCCCAGTAAGGCAAGCAGTAATTTATTTATAAACAATTCCAAGTCCTCCTTTCGTGTAGCATTACCTCGACAAATCCATCTGAAAGATGAAGAAGATTGGGAAGTAGGATTGCATCAAATTGTGTATCGGCTCTCAATGTTTGACATTACAAGTGACTGCAAGCATTCTCACATCATGCTGGAACGTCAAGGTGACTGCACACCGTTTGTATTACCCGAGGGCAAGTATCATACAGCATTAGATGTGACAGAAGGAATGTTACAATGCCTGAACATCGCTGACCCACCATCTAAGATTGAGATCACAGTGGACGACGAATGGAATATAACATTAAACTCGCAAACTGAAGGACTTATGATCACACTGTCTACAGATCGCGCGTTGAGATGGATAACCGAAAACAACACTCTTACAGCCAGCGTTCGTTTGAATGCTGCTCTCACCTTAGAAAGAAAATATGGTCATGATTGGTTCATCTTACCAGCTGGCATATCCATCATATATCCTGGTATTTACATCTTTTCTCCTTCGCTGTCGCTTTGCTCGTGTAAGCAGAGGCTGGTTCAAGTTCA
>NC_090885.1:4868752-4878752 GCF_036669925.1 Montipora capricornis
GTTGTCCTACACTTTGCTTTGTAAGCCAGACCCTGAACCCTGGAAATTGAACATCCCTGTACCAATTGGCATTTACCGTACGGTCAAAGAAGTCATTCACAGTATTGCCCTAACCCTAAACCCTAACCCTACACAATCGATTGAGAGACATTTATTTGAAGAGTGACAAGACCATTACGAGTCTGGAAGGAAACGGGTCTTTTTACATTTACGAGAAAGCAAAAGATTACTTTGAGTTGAAGTTACCAGCCGGTTGGTATGTGATTCTACCACTCGTGGTCAGCCGGGGAACATGATCACAGAAGAATCAAGGTGGCCTCCTACCATAGACTCCGTACTACTGTGTTTTCATCCGTGGCGATCAATATAAGGGGAGACACAGGTCAATTGATACCATTTGCTTCTGGAGCCGTACGCATGACCCTGCGTTTTAGGCGTCGTGCCATTCTATAACAACATGTTATTACCTATGAACCACCGATATTACCCATATGGACGACATGTTGTACCCTATATGCAGCACGGTAAAAGAGGTTACATTAGTATCTGCGGAGGAACACACCCTTATTGTCAAGGGGGCAACGGCTTCGGTGGAATGTTTTGGTCCTTGTTCCTTTCGGCAACTCCCTTTCTCAAAACAACTGCAAAGAAGGTGGGAAAACCATTGCTCGATACTGGACTGGAAACGGGAATGCAACTTGTCCAAGACGTGATCAACGGTCAACCTTTAAAGAAAGCTGTCAAGACAAGAGCGAATGCTGCTGGAAAAAATTACTCACAGGGGTCATTGATGACATTACACAGCAAGGTCGAGGAAAAAGAGTATATAAGCGCGCGGATACGTCAAAGCCGCGCGGTGAAGGACAGACCAGAAAAGGAGAACACCTCGTTCAACGTTCAAGACTATTTTTGATAAAAGATGGCATCAGCACACCCTCTCTCAGCCCCTGGTGCAAATTCAAGTTTACAGTTGTTTGATGTACCTGTGACAGATGCGTCGATTGTTAGCAGCAAATGGGTCGATCACGAACCGGTTCAAACGGGAACTAATCCCATCGAGTTTGTCAGCAAACCGTTAGCTGACTACATTGACATTAACAAGACAGAGCTGAAACTGGTAGTAAAAATTACCAAAGAAGATGGATCGCCCACAGGGGATGGAAAGAAGACCACTCTGGTCAACAACCCCCTTGCACGGAACCTTACGGAACAGGCCAAGAAATCCTCCTTTTTTTTAATTTAAATTTTTATTCTTATTCAAATACAAAATGAAGTTACAAAGGACATGCAGGTACAAGAAAAAAAACAACCTAGATAAAAATAAAAAGCACAAATAAGCAAAAAAAATAAAGCGGAGCAATACAAAGCTGGTACTCGTACAGGCCAAGCTACAATATTTACCATTTATCGGCGCTGATTTAAGCCTTAAGAGGGACTTACTTCAGGTTAGAGAAGAAAGCGTCAATCACGTCCTGCGGGAATAGGGTCCTACAAATAGCCGGTTAAATTGAGATATGTCCAGAAATGCACACAACAACAAAAATTGCAAAAAAGAGAGAATGTTGGCGAATTTGGCAAATATGGCGAAAATTACAATTTTGCCACATTCGCCAACGATGCAAAGAACAAAGCAGTGAAGAGGCCACATAAAAGTTGGCGAAAACGGCAAATTTGGCAATTATGGCAAAAATGACAATTTTGCCACAATCGCCAACTAGGCAAAACACAAACCAGTGAAGGGGGCCCATAAACGTTGGCGAAAGCGGCAAATTTGGCAAATATGGCGAAAATGACAATTTTGCCACAATCCCCAACGAGGCAAAGCACAAAGCAGTATAGGGGCCCCATAAAAGTTGGCGTAAGCGGCCAATTTGGCAAATATGGCGAAAATTACAATTTTGCACATTCGCCAACGAGGCAAAGAACAGAGCAGTGAAGAGGCCACATAAAAGTTGGCGAAAACAGCAAATTTGGCAATTATGGCGAAATGACAATTTTGCCACAATCGCCAACGAGGCAAAGCACAAACCAGTATAGGGGCCCCATAAAAGTTGGCGAAAGCGGCGAATTTGGCAAATATGGTGAAAATGAAAGTTTTGCCACCATCGCCAACGAGGCAAAGCACAAAGCAGTATAGGGGCCTCATAAAAGTTGGCGAAAGCGGCGGATTTGGCAAGTATGGCGAAAATGAAAATTTTGCCACAATCGCCAACAAGGCAAAACACAAAGCAGTGAAGGGGGCCCATAAACGTTGGTGAAAGCGGCGAATTTGGCATATATGGCGAAAATGACAATTTTGCCACAATCGTTTTCGCCAACTTTTATGCGGCCCCTTCACTGCTTTGTGCTTTGCCTCGTTGACGGTTGTGGCAAAATTGTCGTTTTCGCGATTTTTGCCAAATTTGCCGCTTTTGCCAACTTTTATGGGGCCCATATCCTGCTTTGTGCTTTGCATCGTTGGCGATTGTGGCAAAATTGTCATTTTCGCCATAATTGAAAAATGGGCGCATGGGCGTGATTGCTATGGCACGTGATTGCAATATCACGTTTCTCGAGAGCTCCGGTCTTTGGAAGCTTTTTAATATGTTTATCCTTGTTATTCTCTAGCGCCATTACTCTAAATGAAGACCTAAGAGTGATTGGAGGAACAGATGTTCGTCCTTCCTTGTTTGACTTGTTCAAACAAGCAGAATTTTGCCAAGACGCTGTTTACTCCAGAACGTCATTCCGCCATCTTGAATCTCGTAAATATCGTGGAAAGCGTTTCCTGTCTTCAAGGCTTCGTTATTATTCTAATGCCGTTTCTGGTTATCAACTAACTAGGATTGTGTTTGCTGGTGATGTTTCACCAAACCCTGGGCCTGTATCTAGAAGAAGTAATGCCACAGAAAACTTATTGTTGAGCGCTTTCTCTACGATTAAACATCATGGAAGGTATGACATAACAGTGGGCCACACAAACGCTCGAGGACTTCACAAGAATTTGCCGCAAGTAAAATTCCTGTTGTTTCATACTGGCTTAGATGTCCTAGCTGTCTCAGAAACTCATTTGTCTCCGGCCGTAGAGAGCTATGAAATCGCTATTCAAGGATACCAGCTTCAAAGAAAGGATCGTCTCGGCCATAATCGGCGGCGGAGTTGCTGTTTATTTCAAAGATTCCTTAGATTGTATTTCGATTGCAAAATATGATAATTGCGACATTGAAGCAACATGGCTAGAAGTCAAAGTCAAATCTCAAAGACTTCTTGTTGGCTGTATATATCGTCCTCCAGATTCCGAGGGTTTCTACGATAAATTTCTTCCAATTCTTGAGAGAATCTCTGCGAACAGAAAAAATGTCATCATCACCGGGGACTTCAATTCGAATATGTTAGACAACTCTGGAAATGGCAAAAAGTTTAAAGATGTCCTGCATCTCGTTAATTTTAAAAATGTTATTAAGAATCCTACCAGAGTAACAGAACATTCCTGTACAATCATAGATCTAATTTGCACAAACAACATGCCAAAGGTTAATAGTGCTGGTGTTATCGATTTCTGCATCGCTGACCACAAATTTATTTACATTTCATTTAAGTTGGCAAAGTCACGCAATTCCCCGCCAGTAATAAAACAAGTCAAGAACTTCAAAGGAGTTAAGGAAGATCCAAAATCTCTTCAGAACGACCTTGAAACCGCACCATGGTGGATTTGTTCTATTTTTGATGAAACAGACGACGTAACATGGGCCTGGGAAACAATGTTTAAAGATGTTGTTGATAGCCATGTTACAAAACGTCTAGTTAAAATTAGACGGCATTCACTCCCATGGATGAACAGTGAAATACGCAAAGTCATGAACAAGCGGTATAAACTCTTAAATCTTTGTGATGGTACGCCAAATACCAAGCAATACTGGGAGGAATATAAATTCGCTCGAAATCAAGTCACTGCTTTATTAAGATCTGGTTTAGGGTTAGGGTTTAAGACTCAATATTGGAACGAAAAGTTCGATAAAGCCAATAACTCATGTATGTTCTGGAAAACTGTACAGAGCATATCTCGTAGCCAGAAGTCCTCCAGAATTGGACCAGTCAAAGATGAAAACAGTTTGGAGGTTTTGGATGATGACATGAAGGCTGACTTATTTAACCAATATTTTGTAAATATTGGCAGAGATGTCGCAGAAAACTTCCCTAACATCCCAAACCAAACCGATATACAACATATTTATAGAGTCTCGGCACCTTCCTGCAACTCTTTGGTTCTGGATTCTGAAAATATCCTCAAAAGTCTTAAGAATATCAAAAGTAACAAAGCAGCAGGCCCTGATGGTATATCAAGTACAATTATTTCTCTAGCCAGCCCTGCAACCATTAATGGCTTGGAAAATATCTTCAAGCACAGCTTTGTCACAAGAACTGTTCCCATTTCATGGAAAAGAGCAAAGGTTACCCCTATCTTTAAAAAGGGAGTTAGAACTGACATTGCCAACTACAGACCTATATCTTTGCTGTGTATTCCAAGTAAATTACTTGAACATCAGGTTTGTAACATAATTGATGAGCACCTAAGTAACTCCTCTCTAAAAAGCCCTTCACAGTGGGGCTTTACAAAAGGTCTATCATCAGAAGGCATGTTACTAAAAATGACAGATACCTGGAAGATGAATATGGATAAAGGTATGATTGTGGGTGCAATATTTGTTGACTTTAAGAAAGCTTTTGATAGCATCTCACACAACATCTTGTCATTAAAACTCCAAGCTATTGGATTAAGTGGGAATCTCCACGAGTGGCTGATGGATTATTTAAAAGACAGATTTCAATACACTGTGGTAAATGGCCACCCTTCTAATCTGGATGAAGTAAAATATGGTGTTCCCCAAGGATCCCTCCTGGGTCCAAGGCTTTATACTATCTACGTCAATGACCTCCCTAATGCTATTACATCTGGAGATGTGTTTATGTATGCAGACGATACAACATTATATTGTGTGGGGAAGAACTTTGATCAGGTTTGCTCACAATTAAATAACATTCTCGAGCAACTTCTGCTTTGGAGTACAATGAATAAACTTTGTATTCATCCTGTAAAGTCTGAAGTTATGATCTTTAGTAAAACGGGCTTCATTGGTCCTGTTCCTCCAATCTACTTTGGAAATAATTTTATTAATGTTGTGAATCACACTACTTGTTTGGGATTAATCATTGACAATAGGCTTACATGGGCAATGCATGTAGACCATGTAAAAAATCTTTTGCACAGAAAGTGGGTGCATTAAAAAGAATGAAGAAGCTTCCTGTGAAAGTGCTGGAGGAAATTTATTTCAAATCTATTGTACCAGCGGTATCGTACGGTATTGTGGTGTGGGGAAACTGCAATTACTCTATTATGGAATCCTTAAACCCTATTCATGCAAGAGCTGCACGAGTTATCCACCAGGATAAAAGTCTTGAGAAGCTAAATTGGTTGCCAATTTCTTATATATATAAAAGAAGACTCCTTCTTCTAATGCATGATGTTTTAAATGATAAAATCTTATATGCCCCTTTTAATTTGGGGTTAGGTAACAGACCATCACGTACAGGAGGGTTATAGGTTGAAATCCCTAGAGTGAACTACAAAGTGGGAAAGGAATCAGCACAATATAGAGGACCTGTAATCTGGAATTTTATTGCTAGGCTGACAAATTTTAATGTAAACATTCAAAAACACAGTTTTAAAAACATTTTACGTAGGCTCTCACAGAACATAAATAGCTTCTCATTCGAAGCGCCTATGATTGCTATGAAAGACCGAGATTTTGTATATTTTTAAGTTTTATTACATTGCATGTAAATTTTAGATTAATTCGTAACTTATTTACCTATGAATCTTATTTTAATGATTCGTATTGAATATTTAAGTACTATAGGATGATTTTATAAATTATTCTAGATTCACATTTTATTAGTTCGTTGTAGGTCTACATCAGCCTTTTGGCTGCCATTCTGTAACCTGCATTACTAAATAAAGTGATTGATTGAATTGCCAAATTTGCGGTTTTCGCCAACTTTTATGTGGCCTCCTCACTCTTTTGTGCTTTACCTCGTTAGAGATTGTGGCAAAATTGTCATTTTCGCCATATTTGCCAAATTCGCCGCTTTCGCCAACATTTATGGGGCCCCTATACTGCTTTGTGCTTTGCCTCCTTGGCGATTGTTGCAAAATTGTTATTTTCGGGATCATTCCCAAATTTGCAGGTTCCGCCAACTTTTATGTGGCCTCCTCACTGCTTTGTGTTATGCATCGTAGGCCATTGCGGCAAAATTGTCATTTTCGCCATATTTGCCAAATACGCCGGTTTCGCCAACGTTTATGGGCCCCCATCAATGCTTTGTGCTTTGCCTTGTTGGCGATTGTGGCATAATTGTCATTTTTGCCATATTTGCCAAATTTGCCGTTTTTGCCAACTTTTATGCGGCCCCTACACTGCTTTGTGCTTTGCCTCGTTGGCGATTGTGGCAAAATTGCATTTTCGCCATCATTGCCAAATTTACCGTTTTGGCCAACTTTTATGTGGCCTCTTCACTGCTTTGTGCTTTGCCTCGTTAGCGAATGTGGCAAAATTGTCATTTTCACCATATTTGCCAAGTTCGCCGCTTTCTCAATTTTTGATGGGGCCCCTATACCGCATTTTGCTTTGCCTCGTTTGTGATGGTGGCAAAATTGTCATTTTTGCCATATTTGCCAAATTCGCCGTTTTCGCCAACTTTTATGGCACCCCTATATTGCTTTGTGCTTTGCCTCGTTGGCGATTGTGAAAAAATTGTCATTTTCGCCATATTTGCCAAATTCGCCGTTTTCGCCAACTTTTAGGTGGCTCCTTGACTGCTTTGTGCATTGCCTCATTGGCGATTGTGGCAAAATTGTCATTTTCGCCATAATTCCCAACTTTGCGGGTTTAGCCAACTTTTATGTGGTCTCCTCACTGCTTTGTGCTTTGGCTCGTTGGCGATTGTGAAAAAATTGTAATTTTCGCCATATTTGCCAAATTCACCGTTTTCGCCAACTTTTATGTGGCCCCTTCATTGCTTTGTGCTTTGCCTCGTTGGCGATTGTGGCAAAGTTGTCATTTTCGCCATACTTGCCAACTTTGCGGGTTTAGCCAACTTTTATGTGGCCTCCTCACTGCTTTGTGCTTTGGCTCGTTGGCGATTGTGAAAAAATTGTCATTTTCGCCATACTTGCCAAATTCGCCGCTTTTGCCAACTTTCATGGGGTTCTTATACTGCTTTGTGCTTTGCCTGGTTGGCGATTGTGGCAAAATTGTCATTTTCGCCATCATTGCTAAATTTGCCGTTTTGGCCAACTTTTATGTGGCCTCTTAACTGCTTTGTGCTTTGCCTCATTAGCGAATGTGGCAAAATTGCAATTTTCGCCATTTTTGCCAAACTCGCCGGCCTGGGCAACTTTTATGGGGCTCTTATACTGTTTTGTGCTTTGCCTCGTTGGCGATTGTGGCAAAATTGTCATTTTTGCCATATTTGCCAAGTTCGCCGCTTTCGCCAGCTTTTATGGGGCCCCCATCCTGCTTTTTTCTTTGCCTCGTTGGCGATGGTGGCAAAATTGGCATTTTCGCCAACTTTCATGGGGCCCCTATACTGCTTTGTGCTTTGCCTTGTTGGCGATTGTGGCAAACTTGTCATTTTCACCATATTTGCCAAATTCGCCGTTTTCGCCAACTTTTATGGGCCAACTTTACTGCTTTGTGCTTTGCCTCGTTAGCGTTTGTGGCAAAATTGTCATTCTCGCCGTATTTGCCAAGTTGGCCGCTTTTTCCATTTTTTATGGGGCCCCTATACAGCATTTTGCTTTGCCTCGTTGGCGATGGTGGAAAATTGTCATTTTTGCCACATTTCCCAAATTCCCCGTTTTCGCCAACTTTTATGGGGTCCCTATACTGCTTTGTGCTTTGCCTCGTTGGCGATTGTGGCAAAACTTTCATTTTCACCATATTTGCCAAATTCGCCGCTTTCGCCAACTTTTATGGGGCCCCTATACTGGTTTGTGCTTTGCCTCGTTGGCGATTGTGGCAAAATTGTCATTTTCGCCATATTTGCAAAATCCGCCGTTTTCGAAAACTTTTATGTGGCCCCTTCACTGCTTTGTGCTTTGCCTCGTTGGCGATTGTGGCAAAATTGTCATTTTCGCCATATTTGCCAAATTTGCCGCTTTTGCCAACTTTTATGGGGCCCCTATACTGCTTTGTGCTTTGGCTCGTTGGCGAATGTGGCAAAATTTTAATTTTCGCCATAGTTGCCAAATTAGCCGCTTTGGCCAACTTTTATGGGGCCCTTATACTGCTTTCTGCTTTGCCTGGTTGGCGATTGTAACAAAATAGTCATTTTTGCCATATTTGCCAGATTCGCCGCTTTCGCCAACTTTTATGGGGCCCCTGTACTGCTTTGTGCTTTGCCTCGTTAGCGAATGTAGCAAAATTGTAAGTTTTGCCATATTTGCCAAATTTGCTTGTTTGGCCAACTGCTATGGGGCCCGTATACTTCTTTGTGCTTTGGCTCGTTGGCGATTGTGGCAAAATTGTCATTTTCGCAATATTTGCCAAATTCGCCGTTTTCGCCAACTTTTATGGGCCTCCCTCACTACTTTGTGTTTGTTCTTGTTGGCGATTGTGGTAAAATTGTCATTTTCGCCATATTTGGCAAATTCGTCGTTTTCGCCGACTTTTATGGGCCTCCCTCACTACTTTGTGCTTTGCCTCGTTGGCGACTGTTGCAAAATTGTCATTTTCGCCATATTTTCCAAATTCGCCAACATTCTCTCTTTTTTGCAATTTTTGTTGTTGTGTGCATTTCTGGACATATCTTAATTCAACCGGCTATTTGTAGGACCCTATTCCCGCAGGACGTGATTGACGCTTTCTTCTCTAACGTGAGACAAGTCCCTCTTAAGGCTTAAATCAGCGCCGATAAATGGTAAATATTGTAGCTTGGCCTGTACGAGTACCAGCTTTGTATTGCTTCGCTTTATTTTTTTTGCTTATTTGGGCTTTTTATTTTTATCTAGGTTGTTTTTTTTTCTTGTACCTGCATGTCCTTTGTAACTTCATTTTGTATTTGAATAAGAATAAAAATTTAAATTTAAAAAAAGTAGGATTTCTTGGCCTGTTCCGTAAAGCTCCGTATAAGGTGTTGATGTAAGCATTGTATGCTTGAGTTTCTGACTGTTCTGTTACCAGCGTTTCCTTTGATCTTGATGGTAAACTGTTTGATGATAGAATGAGGGGCGTTGTTGACCAGAGTGTACTTCTTTCCATCCCCTGTGGGCAGTCCATCTTCTTTGGTAATTTTTACTACCAGTTTCAGCTCTGTCTTGTTAATGTCAATGTAGTCAGCTAACGGTTTGATGACAAACTCGATGGGATTAGTTCCCGTTTGAACCGGTTCGTAATCGACCCATTTGCTGCTAACAATCGACCCATCTGCCACCGGTACATCAAACAACTGTAAACTTGAATTTGCACCAGGGGCTGAGAGAGGGTGTGCTGATGCCATCTTTAATCAAAAATAGTCTTGAACGTTGAACGAGGTGTTCTCCTTTTCTTGGTCTTTCCTTCACTGCGCGGCTTTGACGTATCCGCGCGCTTATATACTCTTTTTCCTCGACCTTGCGGTGTAATGTCATCAATGACCCCTGTGAGTGTGAGTAATTTTTTTCCAGCAGCATTCGCTCTTGTCTTTACAGCTTTCTTTAAAGGTTGACCGTTGATCACGTCTTGGACAAGTTGCATTCCCGTTTCCAGTCCAATATCGAGCAATGATTTTCCCACCTTCTTTGCAGTTGTTTTGAGAAAGGGAGTTGCTGAAAGGAACAAGGACCAAAACATTCCACCGAAGCCGTTTCCCCCTTGACAATATGGGTGTGTTCCTCCGCAGATACTAATGTCTCCTCTTTTACCGTGCTGCATATAGGGTACAACATGTCGTCCATATGGGTAATATCGGTGGTTCATAGGTA